>NW_019942668.1:280563-292035 GCF_002910315.2 Salvelinus sp. IW2-2015 | reverse complement strand
GGCAGCCCGGCTGTCTAACTTGGTAGGAACAATGGGGACCCGTCATTCAGGCAGCCCGGCTGTCTAACTTGGTAGGAACAATGGGGACCCGTCATTCAGGCAGCCCGCTGTCTAACTTGGTAGGAACAATGGGGACCCGTCATTCAGGGCTGTTGGGGCTGAGCCCCACCTGTTTTGAGCCCCACCTGTTTAGTGCCTGTTTTGCATGTTATTTTGGCATTAAAATCTGTCACATATCAGTTTACAAACAATGTAAAATAAYATATATTATTGAGTTAATAAAGCTGCATACAAACATGGTCTCTTTTTTGTTTTCTTTTGTAAGGCAGCTCCAAAGTGCAGGGGTTTCAGCCAGCTCAGTGCTTTCTGTGGTGGTGGGGCAGCCAACGGAAAATACGGACCGTAGGGGTTGGTAATGTTCTCCAGTTGCGCTGTGATTGGCTCAGTATTCTGTCAATAATGGGGACAATACGTCACCGCAAAATATACAGAAGTAGCTTGAAAAATCAAGCCCCTTGGGTGCTGCCATAGAGTTACATTTGAAGTGCCCACCCAAGAAGGCTCAAGGTCATTGCCCACAGATAGAATTACGTCAAATGATGTTAAATCTACAGTAGCTTTGATTGGACATCATACTTTCAAAATCTTAGCTAGCAAGCTAAGAATCATGAATCAGGTTCGACAATCTACTGGCAAATCCTTTTCAATCCTTGTCGTATGAAGAGAAATTATGAAGAGAAATTATAGATAAAATGTATCGGTGCTCATTGGCCATTGGACATCTCACAACAAGTTGGAAATCGCAAATTCAACAATGAGTGGTTTGGAAGGAATCAGTGGCTAACTGCAAGCATTGCAAAGCAATCACTATCCTGCTATTCAGTGGAGTGGGTGTGTGGTCCAAGTCTGGGTTTAAGGGTCTCTTTCTAAGCTTAAAAGGATAAACATTCAACATTGGCCATGCGGTCAATCCAGCATGACTTCTGCAGCTTTCAAAACAACTGGAAACTAGGATCTGGGAAATCTCAGACTTCGGTGAGTAGAAAAAAATACTGGGAACTCTGAAAAAAACGAGATCCGACTGGGAAAATAAGTTTTCAACGGTCATCCAATTTGGAATTCCATGTCGGGGAACTCGGGCCTAACCTGAAGATCACTAATGTCATGATTCAACCATGTTTTTCACAGTTGTCTTGAAAGCACCATAAATCCAGAAAATGCCAGACTTTGATGACAAAGTTTGATGACAAAATTAGCCCACGAAGGACTGCCGCGCCACCATCCTGTTCAAGTGAGCACAGTACAACAAGATGAGCCCCAAAAAAGTATTGTTTGCTGCTGTATTAATGATGTAATATGCCAGGGAGATATGTATACTGTAGCTAAGAAAGCAAAACTAAGTTTATGTTGTGTAGATAGCTGTTAGTAGTCCATGTGCCTCACCCTAATAATTTGGTCCCATTTCCCCTCATAATTTAGCCTACAGTTCTGACTTGGTGGTGCACATGTAGCCTACCCTATTTTAGAGTAATGTCATCATTGAATATTGTAAGATTCATTGTCTGCTTATATGCCCCATTTATTTATCCTACGGTTCTGACAGGGAGAATACTGTAAGAACGGCCCATGTTCTGAATTCTGTCGCTGTACATTTCAAAAGTTCTGAACAAATAGTCCGTCCTAGCTCGCTCATTAATATCTTAATCTAAATTACGGATTGCGTCTTATCCGCTCCTCGTCCTCTTATGCCATAGTTTGTACATCTCAGTTTGGACAAAAAAGTGGTGACCCGTCATCCATCGGCCCTGAATGACAGGTTGCCACTGTTCCTACCAAGTTAGACAGCGGGCTGTCATTAGACCACGTACTTCACAAGAGACTTCCCACACAGCAGGAATATGGTGCGGTTTGAACAAAAGTTGGATTCAGATGTCTATTTGATAGCGAGGGATACATTTCACTTTATGTCTGGTAAGTGGAGTTCCTAGAGATACAGTTGAAGTCAGAAGTTTACATACACCTTAGCCAAATACATTTAAACTCCGTTTTTCACAATTCCTGACCTTTAATCCTAGTAAAAATTCCCTGTCTTAGGTCAGTTAGGATCACCACTTTATTTTAAGAATGTGAAATGTCAGAATAATAGTAGAGAGTATGATTTATTTCAGCTTTTATTTCTTTCATCACATTCCCAGTGGGTCAGAGGTTTACATACACTCAATTAGAATTTGGTAGCATTGCCTTCAAATTGTTTAACTTGGGTCAAACGTTCAAGAGCCTTCCACCCAGCTTCCCACAATAAGTTGGGTGAATTTTGGCCCATTCCTCCTGACAGAGCTGGTGTAACTGATTCAGGTTGTAGGCCTCCTTGCTCATACACGCTTTTCAGTTTCTGCCCACAAATTTTCTATAGGATGAGTCAGGGCTTGTGATAGCCACCCAATACCTTGACTTTATTGTCCTTAAGCTATTTTGCCACAACTTTGGAAGTATGTATGGTGTCATTGTCCATTTGGAAGACCCATTTGCAACCAACTTTAACTTCCTGACTGATGTCTTGAGATGTAGCTTCAATACATCCACATAATTTTCTACCTATGATGCCATCTATTTTGTGAAGTGCACCAATCCCTCTTGCAGCAAAGCACCCCCGCAAACATATGCTCCACCCCCGTGCTCCATGGTTGGATGGTGTTCTTCGGCTTGCAAACCTCCCCCTTTTTCCTCCAAAACATAACCATGGTCATTATGACCAAACAGTTCTATTTTTGTTTCATCAGACCAGAGGACATTTCTCCAAAAAGTACAATCTTGTCCCCACGTGCATTTGCAAACCGTAGTCTGCTTATTATGGTGGTTTTGGAGCAGTGGCTTCTTTCTTCTGAGCGTCTCTCAGTGTATGTTGATATAGGGACTCGTTTTACTGTGGATATAGATACTGTTATACCTGTTGCCTCCAGCATCTTCACAAGGTACTTTGCTGTTGTTCTGGATTGATTTGCACTTTTGCACCAAAGTACGTTCATCTCTAGGAGACAGAATGCGTCCCTGAACAAGGCAGTTAACCAACTGTTCCCCAGTTGGCCGTCATTGTAAATAAGAATTTGTTCTTAACTACTTTAAAAAAAGGTTGAAGTAAACTGACTTTAAAAAAAAAGGTTTAAAAGAAGAAGAAGAGGAACCAGTGAAGAAAAAACACCATTGTAAATACAACCCATGTTTATTTATTTTCCCTTTTGTACTTTAACTATTTGCACATAATTACAACACTGTTATAGACATAATATGACATTTGAAATGCTTTTAATCTTTGGAACTTCTGCTAGTGTAATGTTGACTTAATTTTTGTTTATTCACTTTTGTTTAATATCTATTTCACTTGCTTTGGCAATGTAAACATATGTTTCCCATGCCAATAAAGCCATTGAAGAGAGAGAGAGAGAGAGAGAGAGAGAGAGAGAGAAGAGAGAGAGAGAGAGAGAGAAGAGAGAGGAGAGAGAGGAGGAAGAGAGAGAGAGGAGAGGAGAGAAGAGGGGAGAGAGGGAGAGGGGGAGAGAGAGAGAACGAATGAAGAGAGGAAAAGGAGAGAAGAGAGGAGAGTGGAAGGAGGAGAGAGAGAAGAAAAGAATGAGAGAAGAGAAGAGAGAGAGAAAGAGAGAGAGGAGAAGAGAAGAAGAGAGAGAGAGAGAGAGAGAGAGAGAAGAAAGAGAGAGAGAGAAGAGTAAAGAGAGAGATAAGAGAAGAGAGAGAGCGAAGAAGCCTGAGGCGTCAGGCAGTTTGATATAATGGGAATTTCAGTCGTGTCTTGTTTGTCTGGGAGCTGAGCAGCAACTCTTCCAGAACTCTGCCTGTGTGTGCTCTAATTACAGTCGAGATTAGAGCGGAGCGGGCACATTAAACTGCTACCAGCCACTGTTTGTAATTGCTACAAGCAAATGTTTGTAATTATTAACAGATTGCTTTACTGTTGATAATTAAAACCACAACAGAACTTACTTAATGACTGTCTGGAGATGGCACTCTCAAATTGACAAAGTAAGCCACAGAATATATATTCTCTTTATATATTCTCCCTTTCTATCTCGTGTTTTTTCTTTTTTCTCTTCTTTCTACCCGGTTTTCTTCTTCCTGATTTCCTTTGCTTCCTCGTTGAAGATCAAGCGCTCTTCCTCCAATCAAAAACAAAGGAAGCAAAGACTGATGGACATAGTACTCCAGTGTTCATAGGAAGACTAGTGACTGAATAAGCTAAATGAAAAACAATATGTACAAACAATGCATCGTTTGCTAAGACAGCTATTAATTTAGCTTCTTCAGTCAGTAGTCTTCCTATCAACACTTGAGTACTATGTCCACTATGTCCCCCTTAGCAATGTTTGGCCATTGTCCATGAGGAAAACGATACATTGAGTCCTTGGTATTATTAGCTGCAGAGCCATGTTGGTAATCCAGCCACCTGTTGTTGGGTATTTAGAATGAGTCCTATGATATACAGTTACAGTATATAAAGTACTGGTACAGTAGTCTATAAGCAGGAGGTGGGATCTGTTGGACCATTCCCTTCAGGCTAGAGCGTCAGTCTGATGCCAGACAGGGATTTATTGTAAATAAATAAACACGTCTCCATCACAGTCATTTGAGAATGGCTATATCACCATCATGGCCTGAGGTGGGTYTGGATGGAAACAACTCACTATGGGCTAGGGCCAAGAAATCACTAAGAAAAAAACCTAATTATGGTATTAAAATCAGTATATTGTGTGGGAATACCACATTTCTTGTGATGATGTGTCATGAATGATATTAGAGTTTTATTTGAGATTCTTCACTTTCACCACTCAATCTCCTSAAATAAAATCCCTTCCACAAAATCCATCAACAGCCAAATAAACTGGATCAATATCCATTTCCAAACGGTATCGCTGACAGTGACAGCATGASAGTGAACACTCCAGTGCACAGTGGAAAGGTGGGGTGTGGTATTATGTCTGAACTGGGAAGGAGCCATGGTCTCCCACTGTTCAAGCCTATCCTCTGATCACATTCCATTACCTCTCGTATTCATTATCCTTGTTGTCATCACAGTGTCTGTTGGATTTKATGTTCTAATAAGGCAGTCTTGATGTGATAACAGATGGTGTTTCATTTCGCCAGGCCCCCACAGCACAAACGCCATGAGTTGTGTGTGTTTGATTTGATTAGAGATTTGATTTAACACATACATGCTACATTACTGCAACAGCACCCACATTTCTCATCTGCAGGAGAAAATGAAACTGTGATGAAATGTAATATAGTCCACCTCAGGCGAAACTGAAGGGACTGGGAATTGCAGCACAATAAATTTAATGGAATACTGCACACAGCCAGCCGTGTTGTGTGTGTTGTGTTGTGTGTGGGTGTTGTGTGTGTGTGTGTGTGTGTGTGTGTGTGTGTGTGTGTGTGTGTGTGTGTGTGTGTGTGTGTGTGTGTGTGTGTGTGTGTGTGTGTGTGTGTGTGTGTGTGTGTGTTGTTTGTGTGTGTGTGTGTGTGTTACATATGCTACTCAAACATGAGCACATGAGTGTGTGGACGTGCACACAAACACACACTCGGTACTCTGGTGAACACACAGAGAGATATTCATGCACGCACACCATTGTTTGTCTGTCAGGGACAAATGTACATGTGGTTGAAGAACCTTCCCCTGCTTCCATGAAATTCACTTATATTTACCATCAGATCCATTACATCCTCCTAATGGATTTCAATAACCAGCTCTGAACTTCAATGCTAATGAAGTAGATGCTCTCTCTGCCAATGAACGCATTCTAAAAAGCATGACAATTTTAGAACAGAGGATAACAAATATTGTTCATTATCAAGGCCATGTAAAATAAATGGCTTTTCTCCAGTCAAGGTTGACAGAGAGATAATTGTAGGAGGACATTGTGGAGAAGAACAGACAGATTATACCATAACGGCAGTTCTAACTAGCTTTAGGAGGGAGCAGGTTTTGACAGAATGTAATAAGCATGGCAACAGTGATGCCTGGACGGGGATGGAAGGACAACTTCTCTCCGTCAGATGAGAGTTAAAGGAAGAAAACAGGGATAAGGTCTTTCCTACACAGATCTGACAGATCTGAAGGTTGGTTAGGTTACTGTAGTAACTGGAAAATAAAGATATTTCGGTCCTGATTAAACTTTGGAAACAAATTATGATTTTGGAGAATTAAAAAAAAAATATCAACAATTCTTCTTCTTAAACTACTGTGGTACAAAACTATCCTTTGAAGATATGAAGTAAAAGATGAATAATTTATGAAAACAACCAATGGGTGAAATGTGTTTGGTCCTTCAGGGATATTTCTCCTGTTGAGAGTCAAAGGTCATGGCAGAGCTCTTGTCATCGCTTATGTTCTCATCTCATGAATATTGAGTCTGTTAGTGTGTTCTGAATATGAACATCCAGAAGATAGAGTCTGTTGTGTGTTTCTGAATATGAACATCTCAGAAGATAGAGTCTGTTGTGTGTTCTGAATATGAAATCTCAGAAGATAGAGTCTGTGATGTGTGTTCTGAATATGAACATCTCAGAAGATAGAGTCTGTTGTGTGTGTTCTGAATATGAACATCTCAGAAGATAGAGTCTGTTGTGTGTGTTCGAATATGAATATCTCAGAAGATAGAGTCTGTTGTGTGTTCTGAATATGAACATCTCAGAAGATAGAGTCTGTTAGTGTTCTGAATATAACATCTCAGAAGATAGAGTCTGTTGTGTGTGTCTTGAATATGAACATCTCAGAAGATAGAGTCTGTTGTGTGTGTTCTGAATATGAACATCTCAGAAGTAGAGTCTGTTATGTGTTCTGAATATGAACATCTCAGAAGATAGAGTCTGTTGTGTGTGTTCTGAATATGAACATCTCAGAAGATAGAGTCTGTTTGTGTGTGTTCTGAATATGAACATCTCAGAAGATAGAGTCTGTTATGTGTGTTCTGAATATGAACATCTCAGAAGATAGAGTTCTGTTGTGTTGTTCTGAATATGAAATCTCAGAAGATAGATCTGTTGTATGTGTTCTGAATATGAACATCTCAGAAGATAGAGTCTGTTATGTGTGTTCTGAATATGAACATCTCAGAAGATAGAGTCTGTTGTGTGTGTTCTGAATATGAACATCTCAGAAGATAGAGTTCACTCTCTGTTGAGTTGTCTGAACAGATGTCAGAACACCTATGCTGCATCAGTCTATTGCTCTTTTGCGCTCTCAAATATTTATAGCACCGTGATGCTTGCACAATCCCTGCTGCCTTCTACAGAGAAAACATGTCCTTTGCCATCAGGTTAATTGTTAACTTCCACCAAGCCCCAAATTTTACAAACCAAGAAATGCTTCTGGCCATGCTTCTACCTTACAGTTTAGGAAAGAAAGGCAGAACAGGAATCTAATGATTCAGAATGTAATGATAAAGGGATAAGATATCGACTAGCTACAGTTGATTGGTTGATTTATTTATTGGTCAGTGGACTGGTCAGAGTGAATCACCCTTCATTTTCTGACCCATGTTTTTCCTATTCAGTTAAGCCCAGTGTGATGATCTAACCACTGCTATTTTGTGCTTGGGAGCTACAGAGCTCTTGTCATCCCTTCACCTTTGCCCTTGTCAAGATGCTTGTGCACAATCCACCATGGGGAGTGGCATTACCAGGCTCCCCAAACACCTGGTGATTAGACAGACACACACAGTGGTGTGGGGAACTTGGCCTTAATGTATTTGCCAAATTGAGTTTGCCTCAAGTGCTTCTATTGTGTAAGGTTGGAGGAAGATGGTGGAAGGAGAAAGAAACACTGAGACCCAACTGATGTAAATGGATACATCTCAATTACTGTGTTCTTCATGAAAGTGGAAGTGAATCATAGAGGGATTATTCAAGTGGATACGAGGATCAATGTCTGGCTGTCCTCTGCTGGATGCACTCAGAACAGAACAGAAAACCCAAAAGCACCATGAGCATTATACAGTAGCTGTGTATGCTGGCATCATTATAAGCCTCTATGAGCTAAAACTGAGCGCAATTAATGACATTAGTAATCATTACAAACACAGCTGCAGCTCTCTTAATGGAAAAATATCATAAAGATTTTGTCATTTACTGTCTTTCTGCACCACACAAAAGCATCAGCACTGCCTTGTTTAGCTGCCGCTCGTCGCCATGACAACACCGTTTGACAGAACCTTGTCAAACAAGTGTTCAATACCTCCCTGTTGAAGAGTCTCAAGCTTTGATCAATGCAACACAAGGTCAATAGATGTTTCAAATGAGACCAAGAGACAATGTTGAGACTATAAAAGAGATATCTATGGCCACAAACAAGTGTCTGACCAGAGGTTGTAGCTACTCTTTCCTCTTCCTCCACCTCTTTCCCTTGTGTTAGGTCTTCATTAGATCTCTGATAATGAGCTTGCTGGAGATGCTTTTAACTGTGCTCATTTGCATTTAACAAGAGATCAAGTCTAAACAGCTGAAACCTGTGTGTCCAATATCCTTGATGCAGAGCCACAATGGATCTTCCAATGTATACTTTGTCACATGAAGAAGAACATCTAAACATATCCCTATGATGACTATAGGCATTTCATCCTAGAACCCATGTTTTATTACATATCATAATCAGTGAAATTATTTGATTATTGATCTGTTTTATGAATGTGCATTAGAGGATAATTAAATTAACTGGCTGCCCAATCAATCACCTTTCCAGCAGTTAACTTTAAAGGAATTTTCAATCACAGGCTAATGCCGTTCGGTGGCTTGATGAGACAATGTCTGAGAGGCAATGTAGATCAATACGGCACAACCAGATCTCACCCCAGTATGATGTGTCAGTGAGTTAACCATCCCCCAGACACACAGACACACTCATGCATGCACACAAACACACACTAACAAGCGTACAATGCTGCACGCAGCTTGATTCTGTGATTGTCCTTACATTTCTAATTTACACCATCATTTCACATCAACAATTGGTTGAGAGTGATTTAGATTCTCTCAACCAGTGAATCCCATCTGTGTGGTTTTAGAACCACGTGTGAGTCCTAAATGTCACCTTATTCTCTACATAGTGTACTACCTTGTACTACCTTTGACCAGAGTCTTATGGGACCTGGTCAAAAGTAGTGCACTATATAGGGAATAAGGTGCCATTTGTGACTCAACCATGCTCTGCTCTGCTCTGCTCCAGACCTGCCAATTCCACTGACAGCTGCAGTGCTAATTAGCCCAAAAGTGTTCTCTTCATTACTAGTTAACCTATCACAGAGCACRGAGAGGGGATGACGACGCCATCGCCATCAAATGAGTTTTATCGAAACAAATGTGTTGTTTCAATGTCATCCTATACAAATGAAATATCATTAGCTCACACTTGTTCTTGTTCCCCCATTTGTATTCAGTGGACACAACTCCCGTGCAGAGTTAGCTAGGAAACTATGATGAAGTGACAGGCAATTTTCCATCTAGGATATAATATTAATATCCCCAAGGTCGTATTAGTGTGGAGCTGTGTGTCATAGCCTCCAGCGTTGGGCTACTGGGTTATGAGACTACATGGCTGGGCCAGGAAAGGACAGTAGAAGATCTGGGTTCAAACACAATTTTAAATATTTCAAATATTGTAAGCCTTTGCTCTTTCCTGCCTATAGTGCCAGGTGGGTGGGGTTTATGCTTTTGGGACTTTTTTGTGCTTCCATCGCAACAGGCAAACTCAATCAAGCACAGCTAAAGTATTTGAAATTAATTAAAATAGTATTTGAACCCAGGTCTGGACAGAGGGTGAGGAGGGGAGTTTGAGGGTGTTGTCACCATAAATACGCCTAAGTAGGGCCTGGGAAAAGCAAAACCTAAATCTGAGGAGAGGGTGGACACACCTCTGAACATTGAACACTCAGATGGCTAGGTCTAGGGGCCATCTGTGCTCTTATCGATGTGGGATGAATAACATCATAGCACAGGGTGAGGTGGACAACCTATGCAGCACACCTGTGTCCGCCATCGGACATGTCACACTACAAGTAGCCAGTGAAGTTAGCTAACATGTTCTGAAAAACAAAGTTATTGAATAAAATGCACACCTTACTTGGTTATTAATGGTATCTACTTCAATTACAGCATCAACTTTCCTCTGTGTTTATAGTAAGTAAAATGGAAAATATGAAAACATCTGTCACTACTCTTCTCAATAAAAAAACTTGTTTTATCAAGGCTCTAAATGTTCCGTCTAAACACTCAGGTGGTTTTGTATTCGGTAAACTCTCATTGTAGTCAGTTAGCATTGTTATGTGCTTTCATATTCTTTCATTTCACCCTGCAGCATGCAGACAATAGAGATAAATTGTTGGGTTTTGATAGCTGTGTGTAGCTCAAGAGGTCAGCCAAACGCTGATATAATTGCAGAAATATCAAAAGCGATTTCCGTTTGAATACAAAACTAACAAAAAGCCAATCAGCCTTTCACAGAGGGCTCTGTGATTGTGGGGTAGAGTTGGACACCTGAAATACATTTGGATGGAGAGGCTGGCCAAATGGTTGATTTTTGAACAGTCACATGGACAGGAAAAAGTAGCTACAGACATCCAGGTGTCATCCTCATCACTATTGAATGGGGGATTGATGATAGAAAACATCTCTGATTGAAACAGGACTTAGTTTGGAGCAGATCCAGATCCCTTAAATACAATGTTTTGTGGAACAAATACCAAGAATTCTTTGAAACTACAGTAGAAACAATACATTACTGCCTGGTATTCACTATCACCTCATCTGGATGGATCATACTGAGTACGTGTGACCAACCACTATGGGAAAACTAGCTTGTCTCTAGTGAGCATGCTCACAAGACTGGTTCCAGAACTCACAGAGGTTTGACGTGACGGGCGGATTACAATAATTTAAAAAAGGAAAATCTACGAACAAAGCCTTTTCAATGAACCCCTTTCAGATGTTTTCCATAGAATTTTGGAGAATATTCTGTCAGCGTGCTTTTGAAGGGCGCGCTGACGGTGCAGTTCAGAGAAAACGGTCATTTACGCCACAGAGTCTTTGTTGTTGTCTTCATTGTGCGTTGCTGACCCCAGGCTTCTCTAAAGAAAAACATCCCACACCTCCGATTACTGGCTCATTAGGTCTGATACTAGCTGTGAGCAGGGGAGGTGCAGGGGTGGGCGGGGAGSCTGTCRTATGTCTCTTTAGCCTTCACTCCCATGCCACACTTTAACCATGGAGACATTGTTWAGCAGTCTAAACCTGGGCACTGTTTAACCCCTCGTTTCTCACACTCTCACACTTCATATCAGGTCAGAGGGCAGCTTCAGGAGTTTGTTTAGACGTTAACCCTCTAGCTTTATATACTGTATGATAATCTGACTTACTCTTTACGTCTTTTAACTATATTTTCCATAATAACGCTAAGTAAAATAAGCTGCT
>NW_019942668.1:222431-277862 GCF_002910315.2 Salvelinus sp. IW2-2015 | reverse complement strand
ACACTTCAACTGAGAGAACGGAATCTAAAACAAAAATCCAGAAAATCACATTGTATGATTTTTAAGTAATTAAATTTGCATTTTATTGCATGACATAAGTATTTGATCACCTACCAAACAGTGAAGAATTTCCGGCTCTCACAGACCTGTTAGTTTTTCTTTAAGAAGCCTCCTGTTCTCCACTCATTACCTGTATTAACTGCACCTGTTTGAACTCGTTACCTGTATAAAAGACACCTGTCCACACACAATCAAAACAGACTCCACCTCTCCACAATGCCAAGACCAGAGAGCTGTGTTAAGGAAATCAGGGATAAATTGAGACCTGTACAAGGCTGGGATGGGCTACAGGACAATAGCCAAGCAGCTTGGTGAGAAGGCAACAACTGTTGGCACAATTATTAGAAAATGGAAGAAGTTCAAGATGACGGTCAATCAACCCTCGGTCTGGGGCTCCATGCAAGATCTCACCTCGTGGGGCATCAATGATCATGAGGAATGTGAGGATCAGCCAGAACTACACGGCAGGACCTGGTCAATGACCTGAAGAGAGCTGGGACCACAGTCTCAAAGAAAACCATTATAACACCACTACGCCGTCATGGATTAAAATCCTGCAGCACACGCCAAGGTCCCCTGCTCAAGCCAGCGCATGTCCAGGCCCGTCTGAAGTTTGCCAATGCCTCTGGTGATCCAGAGGAGGAATGGGAGAAGGTCATGTGTCTGATGAGACAAAAATAGAGCTTTTTGCTCTAAACTCCACTCGCCGTGTTGGAGGAATAGAAGGATGAGTACAACCCCAGAACACCATCCACCGTGAAGATGGAGGTGGAAACATCATTCTTTGGGGATGCTTTTCTGCAAAGGGGACAGACGACTGCACCGTATTGAAGGGAGGATGATGGGGCCATGTATCGCGAGATCTTGACCAACAACCTCCTTCCCTCAGTAAGAGCATTGAAGATGGGTCGTGGCTGGTCTTCCAGCATGACAACGACCCGAAACACACAGCCAGGGCATAACAGGAGTGGCTCCGTAAGAGCATCTCAACTGTCCTGGAGTGCCTAGCCAGTCTCCAGACCTGAACCCAATAGAAAAATCTTTGGAGGGAGCCGAAAGTCCGTATTGCCCAGCGACAGCCCCGAAACCTGAAGGATCTGGAGAAGGTCTGTATGGAGGAGTGGGGCCAAAATCCCTGCTGCAGTGTTGCAAACTGGTCAAGAACTACAGGAAACGTATGATCTCTAATTGCAAACTAATTTTCTGTACCAAATATTCAGTTCTGCTTTTCTGATGTATCAAATACTTATGTCATGCAATAAAATGCAAATTAATTAATTAAAAATCATACAATGTGATTTTCTGGATTTTTGTTTTAGATTCCTTCTCTCACAGTTGAAGTGTACCTATGATAAAAATTACAGACCTCTACATGCTTTGTAAGTAGGAAAACCTGCAAAATTGTCAGTGTATCAAATACTTGTTCTCCCCACTGTATATATGTATGCTGTATATGAGTTTTTTGAGCATGGTCCCTCACTATCATAGCTATCAACTACCTTGAACAAAAACACTGTAAACGTCAATCAGTTGATCATGCTACCATAGCAGTACAATAATTTCTGCACAAGCTTAACTATGAGTTCTTTATATTGACGTCAATGCAGGGAGGAAATACTGGAGCATTGCCAGTCATCCAGCGGTAACACTAGACCATGTTAGCAGACATTACAGAAGTAAAATGGCCTTTTCGTCCATTGTGATTGCTAAACTGATCTTGACAGCCAGTCGTGAGCTCTGCATTCACCGTACCGCCCACTAAATATATCAAATAAAACAGAAATATTTCAGGTGTTGATCTGAACGAGCAGGCCCCTTGAATTTAATCTAATCCTCGCTTTCTWTTTAAAAATAAGCAAAATAGCCCTGCCTCTGCGCTCTCTCTCTCTCTCTCTACTTCTCTTTTTCCATGGTGGTTATTTGTCGTGTGATTAGCGGTAAAGAAAAACTAGCCAAAGGTCAATTAAAGAGAGAAATAACACTGTGGTGAATGACCTGGATGTTGGTCAGAGGGGGGTGGGGGGGGTTGTCGAAGGGATGTCTGAATGTGTCTCAGTCCAAACTGTGCTGCAACAGAGGGGGACTCGTCAACGCAGCAGCAGGCCCTCAGACAATGGAGCCCATCGCACGCTGATGCAGTTTGACATGTGAATGACATGCTGAATGGTTGCCATGGGAACAAATGTGTTTGGATTTATGCATTAATATTCTGTGGTGATTTTTTTCTCTCATTTTTTTTCCGTTCTTTATGGCTGGGGAGATTTGACTAATAATGTGGTGATTCTAAGCATTGTCCCTGAACAGAGAGCTGCATAKCGGGGAGGCTCTTCTTTCTCTCTACTAGATCTACTAGACATTATACTATAGCCCCAGCTTAATGCTAATGCATCCGAGAGTATTAGAGCACAGTCAGTCAGCGCCGTGGTCCATAGATTAAATGCAGAGCATGTGAACAGAGAAACAGTGCATTAGGTTCTGCAGGAGGGGGCCTTCCACTGCTAATGATCCAATGACACAGTCTAGTCCACTACTTTGTCAGGCCTCATCCCCCCATAGACCACCACATACTGGTATTCAGTGTTCAGCCACCACTGAGGAAACAGGCAAATATGTGTGTTTCGTTTGCATTCACAAGCATTACTGTGTATGAGTGTAGCATAGCTTATACCAGTGGTTCCCAACCTTTTTATTTTTTTATTTAACCTTTWTTTAACTAGGCAAGTCAGTTAAGAACAAATTCTTATTTACAATGATGGCCTGATTCTGATTTTAATAGCTAGCATTTCGATGGCCAAAACGAATATATATGATGACAGCAGACACCCTTTTTTAACTCCTCTTGACAATTCAAAACTCTCTGAGAAGTAGCCGCTATTCACTATTTTACACCTGGAGTTGCTATACATTACTTTTAACTATTTTATAAGAGATTCACCAAAATTGAAAAAAATCCACTATAAATACCAGATATGGCTTCATAGAAGCTTCATGTTGTTATATTATTTCTAGTAGTTGTTGTACATTATCTCCAATGTATCGTCCATGTAAAAAACCTGTCTGATCAGGATGAACAATACGTGGTAAAACCCTTTTAATCCTGAGTTATGCATTTCGCTAGTATTTTTGCATCACAACATTGAAGTGTAAGGGGCCTCTAGTTTTTTAAGTAGACTGGGTCTTTATATTTGCCATCTGGGTCTTGTTTTAATAATAGAGAAATCAGACCTTCCTACTGAGTACCTTACAGACTAACATTTCTATAGGACTAGTTAAAACAATCTAACAATGGAGCTTTGAGTATATTAAAAAAGGCTTGATATACCTCTACCTCTACTCAGTGTCTTTATCATTGGGTCAGTGCCACTTTTGTTTGTTTTCAGACAACAATTTCCTCCTCCAGGTTAGATGGACATCATATTGTATTTGTGTCTCCCCTTTTTGTAGGCCGATTATGTGGATCAGACAATATAGTTTTTATTTATCTATTTGTCAGTGTCAGCAGAGTCGGCTACACTGTCATTTTTGTAGTAGGCCTATTTTAAAAAATGTGTGCGTGTACTTAGGTGTCCCTTACCGGTAAGAAATGTAATCTACTTTCACCCCTGGTTTAGCTGTAATCATGATAAGCTCCAGTATAACCTGGTATCAGAGGATAGATAGGGATATATAGGATAGAGAGGTAGGATAACTCCCAGATGTAGTGTGTCTTTTTAGCCCTTGAATCCTGATAATTTCTTGTTTCTGGTTGAAAGTACAGTACATACAGTATAGTTCCCACATTGAGAGCTGATCTACACATCATTTTGAATGTATTAATATGGAGTTATTTGGTATTCAGAGAGGCAGTGGTAGGCTACGCTGACTGTGAGTGTGTGCTACTGTTAACCTGTCCTCGGGGCAGATTAGATGCTGGGTCGTCCTCCACCAAACCCTGCTGATGAGACAGGAGAATCGGCACTATTTACAACAATACCACTGTCACACTCACTGATACATAATGAAATTGTGTGTGTGTGGCAAAATACCCCTGTAATGGATGTGATGGTGATATCTTAGACATTTATCATCATTTATCACTCTTTGATAATAGAAGGGGATCTTACAACCCATGATTAAACCACCCAGAAGATCATTATGTCATGTAAGGTATAGAGACATCGTGTGTGTGGACATGACTGATATATGAAATGTCAATTTTGTGTAGAGCACACCCTAACAAGCCAATACTTGTAAAGGATACATGACAATATGTTCCATATCTCTCCAGTGAGGAGAATGCCCTGGGAATATTTTATTTCACTGATCGAAGATCTACATTTAAATTACACCAGAGAAGCAAGAAATCTCTACCAGTATGATGACAGATATAAGATATACACACAGCTCACTGTACACATGACCAGCACAATAACCATCAGTGGAGCTTTATAGGCTACTGTGTATTTCCAAATATACAGTGTAATACAATTTTAGATACAGTATGTCCAGAATTTTCCCTTTACTTTATTGGCTAATTAACCTTAGAGACAGGCCAGCTCTGTTTGAAAAATGTATCAATGGATTGTTACAGTGCGTGGCGATGATATCCCAGCAAATTAAATTTCTCATAGGTCAATTAGGTCCTTTGCTTCTCGTTGTACAAATTTTGCTTCTTTACTGGAAACCTGGCTGCCACTCTTAGAGTAATATCAATGTCAGTGGTCATAGATCATTTATAACGTGATACACCACAGCTGTGTGTTGGGTTAACACATATAGACTCACAAACAGAGAGAGAGAGAGAGAGAGAGGTAGAGAGAGAGAGAGGTAGATGCAGGAGAGAAAGAGAGATGGGGATAGGGAGAGAGTGAGAGAGATGGGGGAAAGGGGAGAGAGAGAGAGAGAGAGAGAGGAGAGAGAGAGAGAGAGAGAGAGAGAGAGAGAGAGAGGAGAGAGAGGGAGAGAGAGAGAGAGAGAGAGATGGGGGGAAGGGGGCAAGAGAGAGAGAGAGACAGAGAGAGAGAGAGAGAGAGAGAAGATGGGGGGAAGGGGAGCAGAACACACCATTGAATGTCCCAAGCCATTAGAACAAGGGATATTTCTGGTTGACTGAGCAATTCATTCTCGACATGTCACATTGAATTTCTTCCATTATAAAACACTGCTGCCTTCTCCACGCTAAAGGCAGATTGCCTGCTCCTGTTTCACCCAGTAAAATATTGCCTCTCCCTCAAACAATATTTTTTTATCCTAGTTATGAGGAAATTCAGAACATAAGATTGATCTGTCTGTGTTCATAATGTGGACGGATTATTTGAAAAAGTCTCACATTATTTTATTAGATGGATAAATATTGAAAACCCTAATGTTATCATGCCATCCTTATGAAATACATGTATACCATCCTTGTATAAAAATATAAATTGTAAGCCTTACATTTGTTCACATTTTAAAAGAAATAAGCAATCCAAATCCATTTACAGTAAAGCCTGTACTGTCATTTTATGACATGGTTTCTGGTGTTGTACATCACACACCTGTCCATTTTCTCTGTTATTGATGTGTTATTGGACATCAAAAAGAGAATCCATCTGTAACTGTCACCATGTATGGGGCTTTAGTGCTAAAGTCTGTTTTTCACTGAACCTGCCCCATGACACATGGAGTAAAGAGTAGGATTGAGTCTCTTCTATCTGTCGACCAGCGGTATCATATCCTCTCATCCTCAGCAACATCTTGTGGTTAGCTGTTAGCTCCACCACTTCACAGCATCTCTCTTTTAGGAGCCAGGCTTTATTCTGTGACTCAGACAGTTCTGACAGCCCTGCAATACAGATTGATGTTGCCCAGATMGAACCGGGAAGGAAAGAATGCYAATTATGTCKGCCTCAAAGAAACMTATGTCTGTGTGTGACGATACAAAGGCCTCCTCACTACATTGTTATCATTCTCAATAACCCAAACAATGTTTGGGAGTAAATTGACTGTCTGCAGACATCTTTCCCTCTATCGTCTTCTCCTCCTTTCTGTGTCTTCCACCTCTATTCTATAATGAATCTTTCTTTCTGTTGCTTTGGGTAACATGGAGTGTTTCTCTCTACAAGAAATTGAATCACAGATTTAAAAAATCATAGTTGTTGGACACAAGTATTGAATACTATTGAAACACACGCAAGACATAGTTGAATGAGAATTGGGTTTATATAGAGTAAACAAACATGTATGCTTGAACCTGACCACAAAATGCTTGAATGGTCATCTTTATCTACAATAAGCCAATACATAAACTAAGACAAACAAGAGAAGTTGTTAGTTCTGGATAAGTACAAGCCCTTTCTCTGTGGGTAGCTGACAGCAAACTGTAGGGGGATTTATCATACATTATGTTCTAAACAGAGAATGATCTAAAAGCTATTATTTTTCCAAAACCCTCATTCCATCACTTAAGAGCACATTTTGGATAGTGTCCAAGTTGTAGTCTGAATATGCTCTCATCTCTGTTAGTCGTCATTAGAATAACAAAGGTCACATGACATAGACACTATTCAAATGACTAGTCAGAAGCCTATAGCTGATTATTTAAAATATAATAAACTCTAAACATCAAATCCTGTACTTATCCAAATAACACACTAACACACAATGGGAGGGGTGACTGAATGTATCTGACTGAGCCTCTGATCTTTCTGTGCTAATGTAAATGACAGTTGAGAGAGACAGACAGAGACAGTAGCAGTAGGATCCTGGCTAAGATCCAGATCCATCTACCCCTCTGTTTGCATCCCAAATAGCACCCTATCCCCTATATAATGCACTACTTTTGACCAGAGCCCTAAGGGTCCTGGTCAGAAGTAGTGCACTAAATAGAGAATAGGGTGCCATTTGGGACGCTAACTCTGTTTCTCCCCTGTCTAAACATGGCTGCCCTCCCTCTCTCCTGACTGAGCCAGTTCTCACAGAGCTTAATATGACACTCCACTGGTGTCATGGCAACCCTAACGTTAAATCAAATATCTGTATTGGGAATCAGATTAGATTGGTTGTCATAGAAAAACAATACCAATTTGTTCTGACTTGTTAGTTATTTTACCATACAAGTTACAACCTAATCTGTTTGTGCCATCAACAGTGTAGCTACTATTTACCTCAGCAGGTTGCTTGTGTTTAGGAGTGATGCACATAGAAATAGAATTGCAGATGTAGGATCTTAATTTGATCACCCTGTTGCAGAACAACTTTCCTGCCATTTCAAACTTGATTATCCCTTACGAGGAATGTATCAACCCCTACAAAAATGTCCATTAATTATAATCCACATAATAAATAACATTTCTTGTTGCTCCATGATTATTTTGCTGCTATAGCAAACTGGCTCAAATTAGGATCCTACATCTGTACATAATTTGAATAGAATGACATTAGTCAAATAGAATGACACGAGTCAAATAGAATGACATTAGTCAAATAGAATGACATGAGTCCAGAGGACAGGATTCTATTCCATCAGTAGGAATGACAGGAAGTTGAGTTAAATGATAGCATACCCGATTAGGATTGAAATTAACTACTTGCTACAAATCAAATACGTGTCACTCAAACAGGGACAAGTCTGGACTAATTTATGACCATAGAGATGAGGCTTACTTCTCTGGCAGACTCATCGATATCAGCAAATGACACAGTTATATTCAACGGAATATGAAGTCACATTTAGTTTACACTCTTGTTGACATTTAATTCGAAAGACAATGGGCCAAGAGGCCAACTCCATTCTCAGGCTACTGTTTAATGTGTTTGAATGGCTTTTGTAAAGACAAGCCCTGATCTCATTGAGTTAATGGCCAGAAAAGTGAATCCAGAATGTGTTTGTAGTTTAATGTATTATGTTGTAAAAAATGTAGTTCAAAGCCAACAGGAAAACAAATCAAGATCAGCCATTTATACAACCAAGTAGAAAATGCTATTCTATTGCTCTTCTATCTATTGAAACAGTAAAATTTAAGGGTCCCTTTCCAAGACCAGTGTCCATACCATATCACATATAATTTCCATGTGATCAGACTGTATTTCATCAACGCTTAGGGACCAACACTACAGTAATAGTCAAGGCCATGGTAGAAGCACAAAATAAATACACCATTCAACAGCTATCTCTACTGGACACCTATGGGTAAGATAAAGTCTTCATGTCTTGTTTTAAATGAGTTTCAGATTAAGCCAGCCTACAGCCGCTAGACTCCTGTGAGCTTTTCTATCCAACGGGCTATATGTAATATTCAACGCTCAAGGCAGAACAGCTAACAGCAAACAGCCCTCAAGCTGTGCAATAGTGAGGGGTGAGTAGTGTTCAACTGCAGTGTTGCATAAATATTGATGAGATTCCTAGCTACAAACCTATGATATAAACATCAGAATATGACCAGTGACAACCATGAGAAAGTGGTCACACTGAATCAAACAGAATAACCTGTCTTTGATACCAGTTGTCAGCATTATCACTGCCATTAGTGGACACATAAGAGCAGGAAATGATTTTCTAAATAGACTCTGACTCTGGCACTCTGGCCTTAGATTCATTCTTTTGCAGCACCTTTCATGTGTGCTATGGAGATGAGGGGGTTTAGCAGCCAGTGACCCTGGCAACTCTACACTCTTAGAAAAAAAGGGTTATTCGGCTGTCCCCATAGGGTAACCCTTTTTGATTCAAGGTAGAACTCTTTTGGGTTACATGTGCCCTGCACAATACAACACAAATATACACATTACACACAAAATATACATATACAGTACCAGTCAAAAGTTTGGACACACCTACTCATACAAGGGTTTTTCTTTATTTTAACTATTTTCTACATTGTAGAATGACAGTGAAGATATCAACATTATGAAATAACACATATGGAATCATGTAGTAACCAAAAAAGTGTTAAACATAACAAAATATATTTTATATTTGAGATTCTTGAAAGTAGCCACTGTTGGCATTCTCTCAACCAGCTTCATGAGTTAGTCACCTGGAATGCATTTCAATTAACAGGTGTGCCTTGTTAAAAATTAATTTGTGGAATATACAGAAGATATCCCTATTTGGTAAAAGACCAAGTCCATATTATGGCAAGAACAGCTCAAATAAGAAAAGAGAAACGACAGTCCATCCTTACTTTAAGACATGAAGGTCAGTCAATAAGGAAAATRTCAAGAGCAGTCGACAAAAACCATCAAGTACTATGATTAAACTGGCTCTCATGAGGACCGCCACAGGAAAGGAAGACCCAGAGTTACTTCTGCTGCACAGGATAAGTTCATTAGAGTTACCAGCCTCAGAAATTGCAGACCAAATAAATGTTTCACAAAGTTCAAGTTACAGACACATCTCAACATCAACTGTTCAGATGAGACTGCGTGAATCAGGCCTTCATGGTCGATTGCTGCAAAGAAACCACTACTTAAGGACACCAATAATAAGAAGAGACTTGCTTGGGACAAGAAACACGAGCAATGGACATTAGACGGGTGGAAATCTGTCCTTTGGTTTGATGAGTCTAAATTAGTCCAAATTTTAGATTTTTGGTTCCAACCGCCGTGTCTTTGTGAGACACAGAGTAGGTGAATGGATGATCTCTGCATGTGTGGTTCCCCCCATGAAGCATGGAGCAGGAGGTGTGATGGTGCTTTGCTGGTGACACTGTCAGTGATTTATTTAGAATTCAAGACACACTTAACCATCATGGCTACCACAGCATTCAACAGCAATACGCCATCCCATCTGGTTTGCGTTTAGTGGGACTTTCATTTGTTTTTCAATAGGACAATGCCCCAACACACCTCCAGGCTGTGTAAGGGCTATTTGACCAAGAAGGAGAGTGATGGAGTGCTGCATCAGATGACCTGGCCTCCACAATCACCCGACCTCAACCCAATTGAGATGGTTTGGGATGAGTTGGACAGCAGAGTGAAGGAAAAGCAGCCAACAAGTGCTCAGCATATGTGGGAACTCCTTCAAAACTGTTGGAAAAGCATTCCAGGTGAAACTGGTTGAGAGATTGCCAAAAATGTGCAAAGCTGTCATCAAGGCAAAGGGCGGATACTTTGAAGAATCTAAAATCTAAAATATATTTTGATTTGTTTAACACTTTTTTGGTTACTACATGATTCCATATGTGTTATTTCATAGTTTTGATGTCTTCACTATTAGAAAATAGTAAAAATAAAGAAAAACTCTTGAATGAGTAGGTGTGTCCAAACGGTTGACTGGCACTGTATATATAAATATAAGTACACATTCAAATGCAAAAACACAGTAAAGGAAAGTAAAACGTCACAAATCACAGAGAAAATCAGTTCTCCTCCACAAATAAGTCCCCAATCAATACTCTAAACTGCCCGAACTGCGCCAGAACATTAAGATTAAATGTATTTTTGAATTTTGTTCCAGCAATACGGTGCATTAAAACTAAAAGCAGATTTACCTAGCTCAGTGGAGACCCTAGGAACCTCAAGAGTTAAGCAATCCTGTGAACATGGCTCTCTCAGATATCTAAATTCTTATTAGCCAATGCCGTCACGTGATCGGGTCCTTCTCACAGGCTACAAGTGAAGACAGACACATCAGGGACGCAACTGCGTGCATCCTTATTGAATTCCGAGCCGCATATTGAAGATATTGGAAGAACTGTCCAAATTTACTTTCGTCAGCCAACAAGATGAGTAGGCCTAACGAACAGCAAAAGCACTAGCCTACGTCAATCTACTACCCTATGGTAAAAAAGTTGACCTATTCTATTGGTTATTATCTTCGTCAAACTTGAAACTCACGCACCGCCAAAGTATGCCAGTTAGGCTCTAAACCAGTTGTAAAGTGGATTATTTGGCCACTTGTGTTGTGATACAAACCTTATCAAATAGGCTTATGGGCTAGGCTACAGGAGGTGTGTGACTATGATTTGAAAAAGTCAGGGGAAAAGACATGTGCTGTTTGCACACAAGCTGGGCAACATTCACAAGTGATAGGCTAATATCACCCATCAGACTATTCTTGATTTAATCTTGTCTTTACATATACTAAATAATATATGTGTGAAATTTGATTTGATTTAGAATGGACCATTATCATGCACCTGTCTCAAAACAGCGGCAGGGGGAAAAAATACATGTAATCTATGCACTTAAATAGCGAATGGAGGACGCTTTTCCCATGTTTTGTTTTCAAGCCAGCCAGGGAGGCCATACTCCTGCTGTAAAGAGAAGAAACGTGCATAATATTAGGAAAGTTGAGAAGTAAAAATAGTAGGCCTAACCTATAGAAAGCTGATGGGATCCTCCTCTTTTTAACTTCTTATGGATGAGGGGCAGTATTGAGTAGCTTGGATGAATAAGGTTCCCAGATTAAACTGCCTGCTACTCAGGCCCAGAAGCTAAGATATGATATTATTAGTAGATTTGGATAGAAAACACTCTGAAGTTTCTAAAACTGTTTGAATGATGTCTGTGAGTATAACATAACTCATATGGCAGACAAAAACCTGAGAAAAAATCCAACCAGGTTTTCAAGTCTTTGCCTATCCAATATACAGTGGAAATTTGGTCCGATTGGACTTCTAAGGCTTCCACTAGATGTCAACAGTCTTTAGAACCTTGTTTCAGGCTTCTACTGTGAAGGGGGAGAGAATACGAGCTGTTTCAACCAGATGTCTGGCAGAATGCCATGAGCTCAGTCAGGCGTAAGCCCGTGAGAGTTAGCTGCGTTCCTTTTCCTTTCTAAAGACAAAGGAATTCTCCGGTTGAAACATTATTGAAGATTTATGATAAAAACATCCTAAAGATTGATTCTATACATCGTTTGACATKTTTCTACGAACTGTAATGGAACTTTTTGACTTTTCATTTGGCCTGCACATCTGTGCATTTGGATTTGTGAACTAAACGCGCAACAAAAAGGAGGTATTTGGACATAAATGATTTAAACATTTATTGTGGAACTGGGATTCCCGGGAGTGCATTCTGATGAAGATCATCAAAGGTAAGTGAATATTTATATTGCTATTTCTGACTTCTGTTGACTCCACAACATGGCGGGTATCTGTATGGCTTGTTTTGGTGTCTGAGCGCTGTACTCAGATTATTGCATGGTGTGCTTTTTCCATAAAGCTTTTTTGAAATCTGACACAGCGGTTGCATTAAGGAGAAGTTTATCTATAATTCCATGCATAACACTAGTATCTTTTGTCAATGTTTATTATGAGTATTCCTGTAAATTGATGTGGCTCTCTGCAAAATCAAAGGATGTTTTGGAACTTCTGAACGTAACACGCCAATGTAAACTCCGATTTTTGGATATAAATATGAACTTTACCGAACAAAACATACATGTATTGTGTAACATGAAGTCCTATGAGTGTCATCTGATGAAGATCATCAAAGGTTAGTGATTAATTTTATCTCTATTTCTGCTTTTTGTGAATCCTCTCTTTGGCTTGAAAAATGGCTGTGTTATTCTGTGAATAGGCACTCACCTAACATAATCGTTTGGTTTGCTTTCGTCGTAAAGCCTTTTTGAAATCGGACACTGTGGCTGGATTTACAACAAGTGTATCTTTAAAATGGTGTAAAATACATGTATGTTTGAGGAATTTTAATTATGGGATTTCTGTTGTTTTGAATTTGGCGCCCTGCAGTTTCACTGGCTGTTGAAGAGGTGGGACGCTACCGTCTCACGTACCCTAGAGTGGTTAACTTCTTAGGGACGAGACGGGCTGAAATCCCGTTAACTGGATCGATTTGACAACAGCCAGTGAAAGTATTATACACTTGAACTGCATTGTTGGTTAAGGGCTTGTAAGTAAGCATTTCATGGGAAGGTCTACACTTGTCGTATTCGGCGCATGTGACAAATAATGTTTGATTTGATTTGTACTAACTGAGCAGGAACATGTTGCCATGAAAGTCACTAGCAGAATTCATTGCTTACCATTATGTCAGAAAGAATGCGTTGACATGACATACTTGAATTTCAGACAACAATAGGATCAATGTAGATGGGTATTTATGCAGGAGGGTGACAGCAAGCCTGTAAACATGCTAATTTGCTTAGTTAACGATGAGATGAAGAGAAWMMWTKTYMWTYMRRRSMMYKRWKGGGRAMMRRMYWMMRMAARRMSKKRCAAAGCAAATTGTGGTAGAATAATTGATTTAATTTACCAAAATGGCAACCCCAAACTATCCATCAAAAGAGGATGTGGGTAGAAATCGTATTATGCTGCAGCATTTGGAAAATAAGCTCTTTGGGAGATAGCCATTTCTTATTTTACCTCAAGACAATCTTAAGTTTCTTGTATCTGTCAATATTGTGGGTAGATCAGATTGTATACAAAGAAGTGCAGGCATTACCCTTATACAAAAATACCATGTAAAAGAGTCAGATAATAGGATTCTTTGCCTTCAGTATCACGCTGACATTAATATGAAGTCCTTGTGGAGGGTTCTCACAATTATATGTTTTACACACAAATTGCTGAAAGCCTTGTGAAATATGAAATTATTATAAAAACACTGAAGCATATAATGTAATTACTTCCCCGAGTTTTTACAGAATGTCAATCAGCATCATATCTCTGCATCATTTAATGGGATATTGAAATATCCTCTTACAGCATGAGGCACTGGAGGCTGCTCGACTAATTAGTATGAATGACGAGCGCTAAGATGACTAATGCTGCTGAGGAMAGGTTTTAATTGAGAATAATATAATGAAGTATCCTGTAGATTTGTCAGAGTTCTCTAGATGACTTTTCATTGGTCTACTTGGGGGTTATGAGAGGGGAAGCTAGTGTTATTTAGGTCCTGTATACAGTAATAACTGTATAATAACATAGTATTAACAGTTACAGTGGTTACTGTGTAACATGTTACTTATAAACAATATTTTTGTCATTGTTTAAAAGGGCAGGGGAAATCAATTTGTAGAGGGTGCAATTACAATCTTCTTAATGTACTGTATGTGTGACTCGAATAGGGGATGGCTTACTTTGAATGATTAAACTGTCTCTGAATATAAATACAATGCTGGCCACTTAGGAGGGAACTCAAGTCATGCATATTAATTAGGGTGCTAGTATGCACTGTATTTTGGGATGGGGTGGAGCTGAGTGGAATGGAGTTTCAGCACCTTAATATAGAACATCATTCAATGAAAATTGAATTGGTTTCTGGTAGACATCATCATTGAAAAGCTACATATTCTAGAGACAGATTCATCTCCCATTTCATGTTCATGTTTGAACATTTCAACAACAGTCAATGAAAATAACTGTTTCAGTAACAAATAGTTCCTAGAAACTGTCCTTTGAGGCGTTAATGGTATTACATATGTTCAAATGCAAATGTAGGCTCCGCGGATATGATTCAGCATTGAAAGACATGTTACACAAACATGCCCTGTAACATTACCGCATAGGCCTATCACCTTAGAGGAAGGGGATGGTTCAGTTTGGCTTTAATCTTTAATCTTCTCATCATTACCGAGTAGTGTAATAGAGGCAATGGTCCCCAAGAGCATGGCATGACACGCAAACACAACACAGCACATCTAAATCTATCTCCTGCAGGATGAACGATGCTGGATGCTAGATATACTCAGGCTAAATGACACCCTATTCCCTATATTGTGCACTATTTTTGACCAGGGCCCATAGGGCTCTGGTCAAAAGAAGTGCACTATATCGAAGATGAGGTGCCATATGGGATGTCGTGTACCAGTCAGAACCAAGTCCTCCAGGTTGCATTTAAAACAGACAATCAGCTCAGGAGACATTCAGGTTGGACTGGAAATATACCAGCCGTATGATAGGCAATGAGCTCATGTCAGACTGCATCACGACCAATCTGATTTTAAAAAACACACATTCCTTTTTTTAGAACACTGTAGTTTTTTTTAGAACACCCAATTACGGGCAAAGGATATGATCTGATTGGTCAAATGACTGTAAATCATGGCACAGTATCTTCTTCTGTGGTGGAGGTATTCAAAAGGAGCTAGGGATTAGAAAGATGCTTAATGACTTAATGACTGTCCACAGCTCAGGAGGCGGTCTCTTTCTCTCTGTGGGGTTTGGGTCTGCACAATCCACTTCATGTTTACTCCTCAGTGGCTAGCTGCAGGCCACTATTTATCTCCTAGGAGTGTGTGTCGGGGAGGTGTATATGTGTGTGAACTGACTGAGTGATCACCAACAGTGCACTGTAATAGAAAACTGTCATTTATATGCTAATTTGGGGTATTATTAACAGTAAAATACAGTGAAATGTTTAACTGCAGCATTCTGTAAAGAATTACCATTTTCAAATGGTACTGTAATTCAATCCCACAGAATACAGTACCATACTGTATTATTGGAGCAGCAAAAACCTTTTGACCACTAGTGGGTGCATGGTATTGTTGTTTCTGGGTCCTTAACATATTTTTAGACTATATTTGTTGCACCCATGAGTGAGAGTGCTGTACCAATTTAACTGATATGTGGTATCAGTACCCCATCAATTTAAATTGTATAGGGGACAGATTGGAGTGGCAGCAAGTCTTAAACCTTTAATGGTTGAGCATTTTGCCATGTCCTTGGTTTGTTTTGCACTGTTGTCGCTGCCAAGTGGAAGCTTTTGTTCAGGCCTCTAGAAGTGAAAGTAATATAGTAGGTAGGTGTCCTACAATATAAAATACACTAACCTACTTACCACTAGCGACCTGTAAATTACAGTAAAATTCACAGCATCCCCTTTACAGTGTGTACAGTCACCTTATGCATGTCTTACAGAAGCACTGCTAGCTCATGGGCAGCCATTGTCCTCTTCCATGACAGACTCTCCTGAACATTTAGTGTTCTCTTTCTGTAAGTTAGCTCATTGTCCTGGTGTGGTCCTGGTATGATGCTTTTTAGCCAAGCATGTCCATTCTATGTTACACAGCATGTACATTAAGATCCTATAGGTCAACTGAATGTGCACTGAGTGTCAAAACATTAAGAACACCTGCTCTTTCCATGACCTAGACTGACCAGGTGAATCCAGGGTGAAAGCTATGATCCCTTATTGATGTCACTTGTTAAATCCACTTCAATCAGTGTAGGTGAAGGGGAGGAGACAGGTTCAAGAATATTTTTTAAGCCTTAAGAAAATTTAAACATGGGTGCCATTCAGAGGGTGACAAAAGATTTAAGTGCCTTTGAAACGGGTATGGTAGTAGGTGCTAGTTTGTATCAAGAACTGCAACGCTGTTGGTCCACCACCCATAGGACATCCAGACAACTTGAAACAACTGTGGGAAGCATTGGAGTCAGCATGGGCCAGCATCCCTGTGGAACGCTTTTGACACCTTGTAGAGTCCATATTATGAGGAAATCAGTCAATTGAAATAAATAAATTAGGCCCTAATCTTTAATCGATGAAATGCAATTGTGTTCGTTGTCCGTAGCTTATGCCTGCCTGCCCATACCATAACCCCAACCCCCACCATGGGGCACTCTGTTCACAACGTTGACATCAGCAAACCGCTTGCCCACACAACGCCATACACGTGGTCTGCGGTTGTGAGGTTAGACATACTGCCAAATTCTCTATAACAACATTATGGTACAGAAATGAACATTCAATTTTCTGAAAACAGCTCTGGTGGACATTCCTACAGTCAGCATGCCAACTGCACGCTCCCTCAAAACTTGAGACATCTGTGGCGTTTTGTGTGACAAACCTGCACATTTTAGAGTGGCCTTTATTGTCCCCAGCACAAGGGGCACCTATGTAATGATCATGCTGTTTAATCAGCTTCTTGATATGCCACACCTGTCTGGTGGATGGACTCGCTTGGCAAATGAGAAATGCTCACTAACAGGAATGTAAACAAATTTGTGCACAAAATTTTAGAGAAATAAGCTTTTTGTGCTTACGGTAAATTTCTGGGATTTTTTACATTTCAGCTCAGGAAACATCGGCCCAACACTTTACATGTTGTCAAAAAGAAAGGAGGACCAAGGCACTCTTCATATAATTAATAAAATGCCTTTAATAGTATGGCATGTTCAATAGAAACAAAGTTTTTAAAAATCCGACGCGTTTCGGCTGCATGGCCTTCGTGTTGCATTTATATTTTTGTTCAGTATACTAGAGAAATCAAATGGATGAACGCTATGGTGCACATGCACAAAACAACCATTGGTTGGATAGATAGAGGGTTAATTAACCAATGGCTTGACAGAACAAACACAAAGCACAGGAAGCCTCCAGGTGTCCCATGTCAAGGTGAGGTTGTAGCCTTGGAAATAGTGTTACAGTAGGTTGTGGATTTAATAGAATAGTATGGAGATAAAACATTTGTACATTGTCCTTGTGTACATGGTGCCCTTCAGTAAGGATAAAAGCTTCCGCAATGAAAGCTAAATTTTGTTTTTCTGTACATGTACAGTATTATGTTATATGTTTTGATAAAATCATCTAGTCTCGTCTTAGCAAATGTAGCTTGATAATACATGTTCTGCACATCACATTTGGTCAGGTGTTAGGGTTGCATATCTTATGTCCAACGTATGTCAGTAATTCACATAAGTTCTCCACTTTCCTCGAATAGATTGACATTCTAACACGTATGCTGATGCAGCTGTATCCATCATGCACAATATGTTCTCTATGGGTGAATGAGATGATAATCATAACAGATCTGGGTATGACATGTACCTGAGCTGTTTTTAATATGAGATGGGAAAGAGATGGGAAATAATGACCATTTGATTTCACTAATGTAACACAGGATGAAAACAAGCACGAGAATTCAGTTACAAATATCCAACAGCAGTTATTTGTTCAGGTTGTCGCACAATGGAATCCCATACTTAATATGAGGGGGATCATAAATAAAGATTATTAGGTTAATTAATTATTTTGCATTTATTACTCTTTTGTACCTCCACATAATTACACTACGCTGATTTAATTGAATTTGAACGAGAGCCAGCGGAAGATAATTTGTTTTCAGGTTACCAAATGGTTCCAATGTTGCCTGAGAGAGCTGGGAGAGGGAGAAAATGACAAATGGTTGCATCCCAATTGGCACACTATTCCCATCCCTGATCAAAAGTAGTGCACTATAACGGGAATAGGTTGCCATTTGGGACATATCCATGGTAGCAAGCCACTGACACCCAACCAACAATACGGAAATGAATTCAGCTCCGCAGCTGCATGGGCGAACAACATTAAACACAGAAATAAATAACAACACCAACCCAAAGACCTGCCGGAGCCAGAGCCGTGCTTTATTCAAAACCAAAACATATCTAATAACCATGAGCTATTGAATTAGAAATGTAGTGTGGTGGGCGGTGGCACTCTTATCTGATAAATTATGTGGGAGATTGTGTGGGTTTTTATGTGTGTGTGTGTGTGTGTGTGATAGTGAAAGAAATGTGATTGAGTGTATATATGTGGGTGTATCTGTATGTGTTTATGCATAATGCTTTTTTAGGCATGTTTGCAGTTTAATCATCCAGGAACATAACATAAAAACATCCACCTTGGGTCAACGTATCCATAATTGCAAAGTATATTTTCTTTGCGAAGCTACATGGATTTTTTTACATTTTGTTAACCATCTCAAAGCAAGCGTTGGATCGTTGGACAGCGCTCAAAACAAGGATTATCTTCTAGCATGGGCATACAGTGATGTACAGTATTTCTTTGATTCAGTCTTCAATAACACATGCTGAACACCTCCCACATTCAGAATATCTTATAAAATGAAAACATACACCAAACCTTCACCCACTTGGGACCACAAAGGAACCTTAGATCTGAGATGTTCAATAACGCAAGCTCTCCATTTCTCTAACACGTATGACAGCACTCCATGTTTAGGTATATGTGTAGGTATGTGTTTACATACAAGAAGAAGAATACTTTGTCCTCAGATGTTTATGTGTGTGTGTGTGTGTGAGTGAGTGAGTGAGWGAGWGAGWGAGWGWGWGWGWGAGWGAGWGAGWGAGWGAGTGAGTGAGTGAGTGAGTGTGTGAGGGACAGAAAGGTAATAGAAAGCCCTTTGTCCGGGGGTCTCTTTGTGGTTGCTAATAAGTGATGCCCCTCATTTTCATCTCTCCACTGGTCAGTATGTATGCAGCAGGCCTACTATCCTGAAGAGATAGATGTGCAGGCAGGTGGTTGAAGTATCTAATAGGCCATGTCTCTACATGGGGCCATATATGTTTGACTCGGCCTGACAATTAATCAGGTTATCATTATATACATAAGAGGCCGAGCACACATAAAGTACATCTCCTCCAATCCCTGTAATGGGAGATTCTGACTGTTAGTTCAATCTTTTCAGAGGAGAAAATAAACAAGTAGGGCTACACATAATTGAGACATGATGATTATTGTAAATAGACTGTTTGTATTCATTCTAGTGTCCCATGTGGTCATATTAGGGAGGGGACCAACAAGCTGCTTCAGGCTATAACTATTCCTAAGATTGGATTGGCTTTCAAAACTCATGTTTGTTTGTTTTGAAGAGATTTTCATTAAGAAAAATGTGTGATTTAGTAAAGCACATAGAAACAATTATAGTACTAAGGTTCATGACCATCTTATTACCAGTTTATTACAAACATAAACAAATTGTTTGTATCCCGCTCAATTTGCAATTCAAGCAACTGCTGTAAAAACACGTGTATATTGCTGATTATTTTGATATAAAATCTGTCAATCAAAGTATCCCCAGAGACTGAAAGCAGTGTAAAATGTAACTATCCAGTGTTTTCATTGTGGCAAATGCTGGCTAAATGGGAGTGGCGTGCTGTGTTCGGGGAGTAGCCTGATTTGTTCACACATTGTTCATCAACAGAGCCAAAGACTGAACCAAGCATCTATCTAATGTTGTAAAGCAAATCTACTAATTCCACATTATTGGTTGACCGCACGAATTTATCAGATTTTGTCCCAAAACCCCACTCTCCACTGGTGGAACACTATAGCAGAATTCCAGGGAATACAATATCCTCATTGCTTTGTGCTACCTTCGCCAACTACTGTGCAAAGCTTGAGGAAAAACAACTTCTGAAAGAAACGAGAGGGTGGGGGGGAAACGAGACGGACTTCTTATTATACACCTATTACAACGTTAGCTCTGTTTTCAATTTTGTTTCGCATGCTGAACAGGGGAAGGACGAATGTGCAGTCTGTCCCTGCCGGTCGCGTGGCTTCTTTGTGTACAGCAGCTGCCTCTAAATGCATGGGCAAACATCACGGCTTGGCGCAGATATCATAAACSTTGAGGACGAGCTTGGACATAGCTCAACCGTTATTTGGGTTTCAAAACTATGAACAGCTTCTTCAACGAGAAGAAGAGGAATAACAAAACGTCGTATTTTATCCCTTACCTCTTCTTATCCCGCTTTCTATTTCTTTGATTTACGGTCCCGATAAAGCTTGCCCGCCTCGCCGCCTTTCTCTCACTCTGTGCGCGTGGATTGTAAAAAGGTAGAAACAAATTGAGCTCTGTTCACAGTACAGCTGCGCTGTTGCCTGATACATCATGGATGTACGGTTTTATCCGATTGCCGGAGGAAATCCTATTCCAGGAGACCCACCAAACCTGGATTTTCCCCACTGTTTGGGCTACTACAACTATAATAAGGTGAGCAATTGCGTTCTACATTGTTTTGCGTACTTCTATCTTGTTTCTGCACACTGTATTCAAACCCCATTCCTCTGGAGTCCGGACAGACTAATATAATGACACATGGTGTTGTACACGATTGGGAAGGTTTTCTTTGATGATTAATTAGGCTTCTCCATCATCTAATCCTATTCTGCATTGGCATTACAAAGCTTTTATAAAATAGACAGAATAACACAATAAGACAAGAGGCAGTTTTACCAGTGCATTACACACTTTTATCAATTAGGCAAGTTACCATCTTCCTTTGGTGCTGGAGTTCTGCATGTCATAATGTTTACACGTTGAAATGCTTTCTCATATAGCACATCTCTCAATTGGATGAAGTTTTGGTATCCTATCTCTTGCAGAGTAAGCTATTCATGCCAGGTGGCAGTGACACTGCTACTTTACAATGAGTGATCAACTTGATTACATGTGTGACAGAGCCTTTAAAAAGTGACTTGATCCATAATAATTTAATCATTTAATGGGCAGTGTTTATAATTTATAATTCCATCATCATCAATCAACATGCAGTTCATATGTTTTAGATTCACTGAAGACACATGATAAAGTGATGTCACTACCTATAGAGCTTGTCATATTTCAGGGCAATTCATGAATTGTGAAAGGCATTAATTATCCTTGAAGTGAGCAGGTTGTTTATGTTGATATCTGATGTCTGATTCAACTGCAGTTGTTTCAGATCGGGATCCCTTCTTTTGCTCACAGATAATATATCCCTGTTTACTGATGTGTTGCAGTGTTTTGAAAAAATGTCATACTGTCCCTAGTAGGGTTATCCTATGTGAGATATCCTTACACAAACAGTCCCAGACAGACAGGTGGTTTGGTACACAACCAGCAGCAGATATTTGGTATTTTTGTATCACAAGCACAACGGAGTATTTGTTTTGAAAAGGATAATGGCTCTATTTGACAACATGTTCAGGATGTGGAAGCATGGTAAGCTGCCAAAAGAGAGAGACAGTCCATATCAAATGAGTTTCCAGACTTTYCCCCAGAACATCCTCTAAAACTGTTCTGAGAACCAATAGAAAACATACTATAGTCCTGTTCTGAGAACATTCTGAGACCAGAGCAGTGTTTGCGTCTGCTTGGCCAAATAGCCCAGGCTTGTTAAAGCTCCCAAGTGCAACCACATTTGTTTGACTGTTCTATAATAGATAAAGTGTGGTCTTGTGTCTGCTTGAAAACTCCCCGGGGCCAAAGTTTGAGAAAGGAAATAGTCTTTCTGTCAGGAATAGGGCAAAATGCAATTGTAGTCTGAGAGAGAGAGGAAATGAAGCGCTCCCTCTGCAACATGTCTCATCACAAACCACATATCACATGCCAATTCAGAAGCCTCTGCATGCTGAGTGGAAGGGAGATTTGCATGTGTTTGCATAATGCAAGACACATCATCCCCAAACTGATTCGACCAAACTCATTGAGAGGAAACATTAGTCATCCAGACGATGTGTCAGGTTTTCAAGTTGTATAGACTCAAATTAACTTGGGTTGATAACAGAGTTATTTATTATAGCTTTCATGTCAAGTTCCCACTCCGAGAAGCTGTGACAGTGCCTTGGTCAATGTCAATGGGTACTCAATGTCATGTATAAACAGTAACACCCTCTCAAAATATTGTCTGAGGAAATAATTCAGATTTAATCACAATGGGGCCCAGAGGCACTTTCAAACATCACAGATTCTTTTAAATCTACAGAATCATCCAAATGAGTGGCACAAACTTAATTAGGTACTACAGTCATCATGATTCATGACTAATGAATCCAGCCGTGATTTGGCAATGAGATGAAGGGAATATGTTAATATCATGTACTTTACAAGGGAACATGAGCTGCTAGTAATCTAGTAGAATTGAACCTCAGACCTTGATGATGAATGTCATTAAGAGCTGATTTAAAGCACACTTCATATAGGCTACATTATATTCTATACCTTTTTAATATTTAATGGTGTGGATTGTGTTCAGGTGTATGACAGGGCAGTCTCAGCAGGGTGCCTTTGGTAAAGTGCTTTGATTTAACTGGGACACAAGGTAACTATGTTTAGGGGTATATACCCACAGGGACTCTTTTTAGCCACTGATTGGTTGGTAGTTGGTACTTCAGAAATTGTGTGCAGTCTTACATTACATTCAATTTATCTGGGATAATGACTTGGCTTTTACTGGCTCTTTGGTTTATACTGAGCACATGTGGTCTTAGTCAGTGAAATTTACAAGAAGCCCGGCTTCACTTCAGAAACCGTATGAATACACACCTAGATAATTTTTAGTCATCATAGTATATTTTCTCTCCTTTTCTGTCGCAAAAGTTGAATTCTTTTATATGTCCCCCTTGGTTTAAATGTGGAACAGTTTGTGGTCTACATAACTGGGCAAGCTCTTCAGGTTGGACACTACTAAAGGCTTTGAGCTTTTTTGGTATTTTCTCAACTGTACTGGTTTACATTTAGCATGTCTAAATGATTTGACCGTTTGATTGACTGAAATGCCTTTGTTCAAGAGCGTGCCCCCCCCCCCCCACCTCCCCTGTTACTGGCACATTTATAGTCCTGTGTTATACTCCCCTGAAGTTTAATCACCTCCCCTGTTACTGGCACATTTATAGTCCTGTGTTATACTCCCCTGAAGTTTAATAATGTTTTAGATGTAATATACATTTCATTAGCTGCACTGGTAGAGGTAATTAGTTGGTTGTTACCAGATGTAACTGAGGAATGGGTTGCACCTGCAGCACTGCCACTACTACAGAGCTTTAGTTTGTGAAACTATTACTAATACTACCAGTAAGTGATTATAAATTGTGGATGGCTATGTTCAGATCCAAAGATTATGTAATATGCATTAGCATTGTGTTAACTGTGATTGATAGAATATTTCCGCTGTCTGTAGCCATAATTTTCTGTTGGTTTAAAAAGTGTCATTACGGAACAGTGAATGATTGTCTTCCAAGAATCCTTTCAATGACAACCGCTGTAAACAGGAAGTGTGTTTCACTGAGCAGGGTTGATAGTAACAGCTGATTGGCTCTGATGACAAATAGCCTCTGTGACTGTACCAAATGGATATGTTTCCTCTTATCCAAGGAAATGCTTATCAATGGATTATATTTCAACTTTGAGTTGTATCAACCACTCGTCTGTCATACGTAATAGACTACATACACTGTAAGAACAACAAATGGGAAGTTATTCACAGCATAACACATGAGGATGGAAGGCAGCAGCTGCAGCCGGCATACTCTAGGACTTTATTGAGCCTTTAAATGAGTCATGTAGGTGAAACAAAAGCCTGATTGAGGATGGGTTGGATCCTATTGTTCCTTGCATATGTATAGRAAACAAAGCAGAAAGGACATAAATGGACTCAGAGATGCTACATTACAGTCCCTTCACACCAGAAAACCCTTGGGGCAATATCTCCCCATTGTCCCCTACAGCCAGATTGGCCTAGCCTCCAGTGGTCTTTGTTGTCCCGTCTGTGGAGTGGTAGTGAAGGGGTTAAGACGCTCTTCAAACACACAGTGGGCCGTGTGCATCTTGTCAGTGTACACAGCTGGTGCCATTTCACCACACACACATTGTAAACATATCCAAACACTACTAGGACTCTAAATCGCTGGTACCCCGAGAAGCTGCTTACTTTGCCCTWTTCTAAAGTTGATGGATGTAACCRAAGTTATRTGTTTMAAGGTTTAAATRTTGAGGAAGTGAAAAGCTGATKTRTTTCCTGGGCATTTTAATTGMAGYTTRTCRGAMGCCTAGTTCAACAGATTTATTAAAGACCCRGTTTTCCATTTGAGATTGGGGAARTTYATTTTTAGCTCGCTCACTTGAAGTACAGTACTTGGAACCCCTGAGCTAATGGATGCTCTGTCCGAAAGTGAGTTACTCTGCAGATTCAGACAATTTCCCCAATTCATCTGGTTCTATCTACATTAATTAAACTGATGTGTGTATGTGATTAACTATGTAGTGTTTACGTTTTTGTCCTAACTCTGAACTTYTATCAGCYCAGTAAAGCTTCCTGCATGGAAGACCCTAATAGTTGTTGCTATGGAAGCTGTGTCCGGACTGTGAGTCATATACTGTATATTAGAGGTGGCCTTGTGGTGGAACATTAGTAGATCATACTCTCTGTTTTCTATGGCTGTGCCGTAGATGATCTAAGCTATTACACGCATCATTCCTTGCAATGTGCACACACACACACACACACACACACACGAGCCACAGACAGCAGACAGACAGACAGACAGACAGACAGACAGACAGAACAGACAGACAGACAGACAGACAGACAGACAGACAGACAGACAGACAGACACAGACCAGACAGACAGACAGACAGACAGACAGACAGACAGACAGACAGACAGACAGACAGACAGACAGACAGAACAGACAGACAGACAGACAGACACGACTAGGGAGTCCTCCTGTTTGTATTTGTAATCTCTCTGCGATGTGCACTTTTGAATTTTACATTGACGTAAATCAACACTTAGAGGCCTCGTCTATATGTCCATTGAACCTGTGGCAACATTGGGACCGATTGACTGTCTTTACAAGGTTGATTTGGAGAGGAGGCTGTGTTGGTGTTGAATATGTAAATCTCATGCTGACACAGTCCATTACCCTGATCAGCTCTCTGAAGACCATCTTTAATCCAACCACCACCCAGTGCTCATGAATCCATTCCATCTCCTCTTCTCACATCACCATCATCAGCCAGCAGGCTGAATGTAGATAGAGTTCACACAGTATTGCTACATTTTAATATCCACCCTAGCATACTACTTAGAATGAAACGATGTAATGGGCATGCACGGCAAGCGGTACTGATGCACCAAGTCTGGAACCAGCAGGACCCTGAACAGCTTCTACCCCCAAGCCATAAGAATGCTAAATAGTTAGTTAAATAGTTAACCAATAGCTACCCGGACTATTTGCATTGACCCTTCGTGCACCAACTCTTCTGACTCATCACATACACTGCTGCTATGTTTATTATCTAACCTGTTGCTTCGTCACTTTATAGCTACCGATATGTACATATCTACCTCAATTACCTCGTACCCCTGCACATCGACTCAGTACTGGTACTTCCTGTATATAGCCATGTTATTACCTCGTACCCCTGCACATCGACTCAGTACTGGTACTTCCTGTATATAGCCATGTTTATTACCTGTACCCCTGCACATGACTCAGTACTGGTACTTCCTGTATATAGCCATGTTATTACCTCGTACCCCTGCACATCGACTCAGTACTGGTACTTCCTGTATATAGCCAAGTTACTCATTGTGTATCTACTTTTCTATTATCTCTCTATTTTCTTTCTCTCTGCATTGTTGAGAAGGGCCCATAAGTAAGCATTTCACTTGTTGTTTACCAAGCATGTGACAAATAAAATGTGATTTGATTTTGGAATGTCCACACTAGCCTACTACGTAGAACACATGCCCRATACATTGCTTCCTTTTAAGTAGTATGCTAGTATGGACATGGGAACAGAGAGACTGTCTCAGAAGGTTCTGTTTTCTCTCTGGACAATCCAACAGCCGTGTCACTGTTACAGCTCCACAGCACTCAGATATAATAGACGGGTAGTAGCTCAGAGCTGAGGTGTCATGCTCGGTGTAGGGTTACGGTCATTTATCATGACACACCTGCAAGTGAATGAGAGAGAAAGGCCTCATTTAACCAGTATTGCTTAAACCGTCAAAGTTCTGAATCATTTAACAAAGGTGTTGTACCCTGGAAACTTGAGCTGTAGCATGTCCTCTGCCTAAGGGTCCTAGATGGACTTTCTTTAGGCTTCGAAACCACAGCCAAGCGTTTGCCTGGCTACCCATCCACATCGCTCCGGCCAACTGATGTTTCTTCTCCATGTTGAGTCTGGAATTGCCTCTATCACCAACGATTTCTAGAATGTGAACACATTCTGTCCGTTCTGATTGGTCCCAGAAACCGATGGATTGGTCCAGAGCCGGCCTACATGATGACATCATTAACTTTGGTACTCTGATTGGTTAGACTTGTTAGAAAAGATCCAATCACTAATTAATTTGTTCTGTACAACTCCACTTATTATAACTCCACTTATTTTGAAGTCACACAAACTACAGTTTCAGACTGAATATATGGAGCAATTGATAGAGCAGAGGAATTAAATTCAGGGTGAGTCGTTAGGCAAGCCTAACATGTCTCTTTATATCACACCAGGGTCTACTAACTCACAATGAGATCTTCTTTTTTCACCACGATAAACCGTTTCAATCTGTCTTTGTCTCGCTACATCTCTGACAGCATCAACCTCACTGACTTATTAAAGATAGAATCTGTTCACCCCAGTGCCATTGTTATTGTTTTTGTTTTGTCGACAAAACGGAGGTGAGCAGCATCCAAATGGAAATGAGCAGCGTGGTACAACAAATTGCAGTACATCAGTGGAGGCTGCTAAGGGGAGGACGGCTCATAATAATATCTGGAACGGCGCAAATGGAATGGCATCAAACACATGGAAACTATGTGTTTGATGTATTTGATACCATTCCACTGATTCCGCTCCAGCCATTACCACGAGCCCATCCTCCCCAATTAAGGTGCCACCAAACTCCTGTGCAGTAGATATTCTGCTGTTCTATCGAAGCGTGCAGTGATGTTCGACGCAAAACAACTGTGTTTGTTGTTTGCTGTAACTTCTTTGGTGTTATAATATCCCAAACGGACATGACAGCTTCACCATTAAGGATTCCATCTTTAAAGAGAGAGAATAAATGATTATGTGCCACAGAAACTTTTACTGTGAATTAAGCAGTGGGACCAGTCAATCAGTTCTGTCTCGGTGATTCAATAAATTGTGTCCTATAAATGATTAGCATTGCAGTTAAGACACTTACATTTATATTTTTAAAGCACTGTTGCAGTGAGGCAGCCATCACATTTTTCACATATCTAATTTCTAATGCCCCATAATGGGCTGACGGAGGACTGTATCAAAACATTTAACTGATCTCCCCTGGATTTAACCTTTAATCCAACACATATTTAATTAGTAGAAAGATTAGAAATGTGACGTTTTACAAAATCAAATATGCATGACCCCCTTCACTCAACACGTGAATAGGAGGTCCTGTCAAGAAAACAAGACATAAAAGATAAATTGTTTGAAATTTTGCCTGTGCTATTTTTCAGACCATCCCTTACTGTTCAGAAAGGAAGTATTTTACTTCTCATCAAGGTATTGCTGACTGTTATTATGACGTTCATTTGCAGGGCAGTGTGTTGTCGTGACTGTAAGTGTGAAATGTCACCTCATTAGTGAGCTATGTGCTGTAGGGACTGAGAGAGAGATATTACGTACAAGACAAAGGAGATTTTTGTGCATCCAAAATGCCACCTAATTCCCTTTGCACTACTTTTGACCAGGGCCCTGGTAAATGTGCACTATATAGGGAATAGGGTGCAATATCAGACGCAGCCATACTGTGGTGATTAGTCCAGCTATCCTTTGTTCAGCTGCCCGTAGCGCCACCACGACGATGCAACATTCCCATAATGCTCAGTGTGTGTCACCACCAGGTCGTCCTTTAAGGAGAAGACAATGGCAGCAGGTGGGCAAATATCCATCAGACCTGCTGAACAAAGAGCACAGAAAATGTAGTAATACAACAGCTATTTGAATGTTTAAATGGGAGACTGAAATGAACCACAGTAACAACGTACTGTTTTTCGATAGATTATTTAATGTGACTTGGCCCTATGCCATGGTTACTGTAATACAGTAGTAAACAAATAATCTGTGTCACGTTTAGAACACATTGACTTTAACGGCTATGTTTATCTTCATTTCCAAACTGTTTTCTTACATTTTCCCAACCAGTGTGGAGGTCCCCAAGCCAACAGCTGGAGTCAGTGTTATGGAAATAGGGGAGCCATGTTGGCCTCAGAAGGTCATAGTCATTGATCGTAGATCGCCGCTCCCCCAACGTTATATATGTGGTAACAGGGTAAATGTTAAAATCTCACTGCTAATCCAATTTTACTGCAGCGTTAATACTGTAGCATTTAAAGTCATCTTCACCTAATAAATAAACTTTAATCGTCTCCTCAAAAGCTAATATAAATTGGAAAAGCGCCATCACACTCTGCCAGATTTTAATTGGATCTTTTATAGACGTGCATTAGAATGATAAGAATATTCTATTGCAGAAAAGTCCTTTGTTTTTCCTGGAAATGTAATTTGCCATAATTTATGTTAGAATTAAATGGTAGCAGAGATCTACAGTACATAGGCACTGTGCTGATATGGTCTTGTCTGTCTCCTCTGTGTAGGCCTAGCCCTGAGAGTTTTGAAAGAGCTGTTCTTGGGAGAAGGTTTCTGTTTCTTGTTGTTTATTTATGGGTTTAAATTGTTGATTGTGTCCATTGTTCTTTAACTGGATAGTAGTGCCTATTCATATATTGATCATTTATCCTCTCTGTCAGAAAGCATTCATCTCATATATGGATACTTAGTATTAATTTATTTGTGTACAAGTACACAATTCTAGTTGCAAATCCTTCCTGTAGTATGTAGCTCCAAGGACACAAGTTTCCAAAGCAATCAGTTCACAGTGATGCCTAGAATGTTTTTCTGAATAAAAGTGCTTGACTGTACAACCCAAAACTATTCATCATTATGCCAACATATGAAATAAGACACATGGTGAGTGAGCCCCAATATCAAAACAGGGAAAGAGAAAAAGCAAAAAACAGATATTTTACTAAAACATCAAACTCTCTCTAACATATTCAATAACCATTAAGTTGTTGTCAGATTGTATCAGCCTATGGGGTGCACCATTACTCTCAATAAAATAACACATCTGGCAACCACACAAATCCCTCTCACATATCCACTCTGAACCCATCTTTTGAGACGTAACATACTCCCCTCAAGTAGCATTTCCCTATCTGTTCTCAATGTACCACACATTTACTGTAAATCGCTATTTAGTTGGAGTGCAGATTTATACGAGTTGAATTTTATATATTGGAGAAAAGGTAAAGACATGTAGCGTTTTGTAGAAAGCACAAGCCTATGGATGCATTTTTTTTATCCACCAAGAAACATATGGCTTCTCTCATGCTCTGGCTCGGCTCTAATATTTATTTCATACGCATATTAAAACTGGAAAGTGATCTCTTTGTAGATGGTTTCCAAAAATGGTACAGTGATTGCTTCATTGCTGATTTTTATTGGCCTCAGAAGTACTGTGTGTTAAACAAAAAGCGTGCCTCCCCTTTCCCCTGCCGTAATTCAATGTTGCATTTAGTATGTACCAATAAAGGCCCAATAAGGGGACACTTTGCTGCTGGCCTCCATCTGGATCTCTGAAAGCAGTATTGATGTGGAGGGAGAAGATTCTGAAAAGTAATCYGCTAGTTGGTTWAGWTCTCTTTTGTYTCTTGGCAACCATTCTTGTGGGGTTTAGAGGTCGCTGGTTRCAACCTCYRATTRTTTGCAAACTGATGASTTGATGAGAGGGTTCTACCATGTATTTGTCTTATGAAGACTCCCCTAGTACATTTGGGAAAGGAGCTGATATTTTAGGCTTTTTGTTGGAGCTCATCTCTTTGTGGCAGTGCATTGCAGGGGGACTTAATGCACTGCCACTGCACTGTGACCCGGTGAACACTTCCTCACAGGTGGCTGTGGTGTGGGATGGCAGTGGTAGGAACCAGGCCAAGGAGAAAGAATTGAGGAGTCCTTTAGTTTCCCCCTGAGACTACATGCTATTGAAAAGTCTTTCATACTCCATTCCTTTCTAGGAAAACGATCTAGTTTCTCTGACAATGGGCAATAACCCTGAACCTTCCTCTCTCCTCTTCGGAAGCTTTTACTTACGTGTGTCTTTCCAGACACATGCAGATCCTGGAAAAGGAGCTTGCTCTCTTATTATTCTCTCTCTTTTTCTCTCTTTCTATAATGAGACACAGGTACGTTTTTCCTTCCTACCCGCTGATAAATGAGAAGTAGAAGCAGAATGATTACATTGTATCAGAGACATTACAGGCAGTTGATTAAAGCGTTAGTTGGGGAGTTTGCCAAGGTTAACAATCCATAATGAAACACTGTGAAAATAATGATACGCTGCATGGTTTTATGAAGGCTTGTGGCTGCTCAGCAGAGCTGCGTTGACCTTCAGCAGTTACACAAGCTAATCGTGGTGAACCTTTCGCACCCCTGTAGTTTCCAGCAGACTGAATTAGCTTGTAATATGCGTCTTCTAGGAGAGCAGCCTAGACATTACAGAGTTTTGGCTTTGGGATTGGGATTGTTCTAGTGACATTGAGATTACGGGCTATTCTAAGATAGCTCTGTTAGGTAGTATCATAAGTTGTTTGTCTGATGTACAGTGGCTTGCGAAAGTATTCACTCCCCTTGGCATTTTTCCTATTCTGTTGTCTTACTACTTGGAATTAAAATAGATTTTTGGGGGGTTTGTTTCATTTGATTTACACAACATGCCTACCACTTTGAAGATGCAAAATATTTKTTTATTGTGAAACAAATAAGAAATAAGMCAAAAAAAACAGAAAACTGGAGCGTGCATAACTGTCTCTATCATCTTGGCACATCTAGCCACTGGGMTTTTTGCCCATTCTTCAAGGCAAAACTGCTCCAGATCCTTCAAGTTGGATGGGTTCCGCTGGTGTACAGCAATCTTTAAGTCACACCACAGATTGTCAATTGGATTGAGGTCTGGGCTTTGACTAGGCCATTCCAAGACATTTTAATGTTTCCCCTTAAACCACTCGAGTGTTGCTTTAGCAGTATGCTTAGGGTCATTGTCCTGCTGGAAGGTGAACCTCCGTCCCAGTCTCAAATCTCTGGAAGACTGAAACAGGTTTTCCTCAAGAATTTCCCTGTATTTAGCGCCATCCATCATTCCTTCAATTCTGACCAGTTTCCCAGTCCCTGCCAATGAAAAACAGCCCCACAGCATGACCACCATGCTTCACTGTGGGGATTGGGTTCTCGGGGTGATGAGAGGTGTTGGGTTTGCGACAGACATAGTGTTTTCCTTGATGGCCAAAAAGCTCAATTTTAGTCTCATCTGACCAGAGTACCTTCTTCCATATGTTTTGGGAGGTCTCCCACAATCCTTTTGGCGAACACCAAACAAACATGTTTGCTTATTTTCTTTCTTGAAGCAGTGGCTTTTTTTCTGGTCACCCTTCCGTAAAGCCCAACTCTGTGGAGTGTACGGCTTAAAGTGGTCCTATGGACAGATACTCCAATCTCCACTGTGGAGTTTTGCAGCTCCTTCAGGGTTATCTTTGGTCTCTTTSTTGCCTCTCTGATTAATGCCCTCCTTGCCTGGTCCGTGAGTTTTGGTGGGCGGCCCTCTCTTGGCAGGTTTGTTGTGGTGCCATATTCTTTCCATTTTTGAATAATGGATTTAATGGTGCTCCGTGGGATGTTCAAAGTTTCTGATATTTTTTTATAACCCAGCTCTGATCTCTACTTCTCCCCAACTTTGTCCSTGACTTGTTTGGAGAGCTCCTTGGTCTTAATGGTGACGCTTGCTTGGTGGTGCCCTTTGCTTAGATTGCACACAGGTGGACTTTATTTAACTAATTATGTGAATTCTGAAGGTAATTGGTTGCACCAGATCTTATTTAGGGGCTTCATAGCAAAGGGGTGAATACATATGCACCCACCACTTTTCCGTTTTGTATTTTTTWAATTTAATTTCACTTCACCAATTTGGACTATTTTGTGTATATCCATTACATGAAATCCAAATAAAAATCAATTTAAATGACAGGTTGTAATGCAACAAAATAGGAAAATCACCAAGGGGGATGAATACTTTTGCAAGGCACTGTGCACCAATACTTAGGTATTTAACCTTGATACACCACACTTCCTTTTACATGGGTGTGGCTGGCTTGAATGACAACAGTCATTTAAAGGAATCAAGTATTTCTTTGTTGTGGTTTGTTTTCAGTGAAGTCTATTAGAGCGCCATTGATTCTCCTGGAGAGAGCYAGAGATTGGTCACTGTCCAATGTCAGATCCTTTGTGTATGTTGAAAGCAGTTGTCTGGTGTTACAAAGGTCTCAACTTGTGATGTTGTTGAAACAGCAGCATATCTGTATGCTTTGGACAGTAGCTTGGATCATGTTCCTACTGCTTTATCCAGACCATTTGCAACTCAACAGGCCATAGTGCTAGCGGCCTAGCACCATTAGCTTTGATCACTGACTAATAAAGCGTTCTACTATCTAGGGATCCTGTTGCCACAAAACATTGAGGATGTCAGGTGATGTCATATTTTGATTGGCCTGTAAGTGTAAGACGTTCGTTCCTATTTGCTAATGACAACATTAGCCTGTTGCTGACATCATAGATTACACCTACTTCTCCTCCACAAACTATCCTCCAGATGCTAATAAGATATTTAAGCAATACTTAGCCTATATAGCGATGAGCTATTGCTTAAAAAGATAATACATTTTCTCGGCCCAGATGTGTGAAATCACAGAAAAACGGCATTGTTTACTGAAGCATGTTCCAAGTGATGCTTCATTCATGTTTACCAACATCTGTGAGTAGTGAGTATTGTAATAAACTGTGGCTAAAATGGAATTAAGATGGTCGTTAATGAGGCGATATGCTGAAGTTAGACGGAGGAGCGTGAGTTACGTCTATCTTTATGTAATTACCTCAGTGATTGTCAACTGCTTTGACTCTTATCAGACATAAACTTGAAGCACATTCATCTGTGTAATTGTGCTCGCCATTATTACTGCAATTACTGTAAGTTATTACTCATATTGTTCTCTGTTGGACTGGTAGTTTGCTAGTTGACTCTAGGGTTGGGCAGTATCCAGGTTTTCATACCTTCATACCATTTCTGTAACCTCCCAAAAACATTTATAATTTTTTTTTTTACACACAAAACAGTTTAGGCAACAGGGATCTTCATCCAGGGGGGAATTGAATGTCTCTGCTGTAACCAAGAAGCTTGATCTTGACATCTAGTGACTAACCAAATGCATAGCTGGAGCCCTGAGCTGGATATAATTTATTTGACACATCTTAGATTTCTTATAGTTATACTGAATTTATAGTTATAAGCAGAGGTGTAGCATGCACCCCCACAGCCACCACGAGGCAGGGGTGCCCCCACATTTCAACTTCACAATAACAGCACTTACAGTTGACAGGGGACGCCTTAGCAGGGCAGAAACCTGAAGACATTACTTTTTGGAAAGTTGGCATCCTATGATAGTGCCAYRTTGAAAGTCACTGAGCTCTTCAGTAATCCCATTCTACTGCCAATGGTTGTCAATGGAGATTACATGGATGTGTGCTCGATTTTATACACCTGACAGCAACGGGTGTGGCTGAAATAACCAAATCCACTAATTTGAAGGGTGTCCTCATACTTTTGTATACATACACTGCCTTCGGAAAGTATTCAGACTTTTTCCACATTTTGTTACGTTACAGCCTTATTCTAAAATTGATTACATTTGAAAAAATCCTCAGCAATCTACACACAATACTCCATAATGACAAAGCGAAAACAGATTTTCATTTTTTTTAATGCAGATTTATAAAATATATAAAACAGAAAAACATTATTTACATAAGTATTCAATCCCTTTGCTATGAGACTCGAAATTGAGCTCAGGTGCATCCTGTTTCCATTGATCATCCTTGAGATGTTTCTACAACTTGATTGGAGTCCACCTGTGGGAAATTGAATTGATTGGACATTATTTGGAAAGGCACACAGCTGTCTATTTTAGGTCCCACAGTTGACAGTGCATGTCAGAGCAAAAACCAAGTCATGAGGTTGAAGGAATTGTCCGTGGGCACAGATCTGTTGTGTCGAGGCACAGATCTGGGGAAGGGTACCAAAACATTTCTGCAGCATTGAAGGTCCCCAAGAACACAGTGGCCTCCATCATTCGTAAATGGGAGAAGTTTGGAACCACTAAGGGTTGGTCAGGGAGCATTGGTCAGGGAGCTGACCAAGAACCTGATGGTCACTCTGACAGAGCTCTAGAGTTCCTCTGTGGAGATGGGAGAACCTTCCAGAAGGAAAACCATCTCTGCAGCACTCCACCAATCAGGCCTTTATGGTAGAATGGCCAGATGGAAGCCACTCCTCGGTAAAAGGCACATGACAGCCCGCTTGGAGTTTGCCAAAAGGCACCTAAAGACTCTCAGACCATAAGAAACAAAATTCTCTGGTCTGATGAAACCAAGATTGAAATGTTTGACCTGAATGCCAAGCGTCAGGTCTGTTTTTCAGCAGAAGGGACTGGGATACCAGTCAGGATCGAGGCAAAGATGAACGGAGCAAAGTACAGAGAGATCCTTAATGAAAACCTGCTCCAGAGTGCTCAGGACCTCAGACTGGGTGAAGGTTCACCTTCCAACAGGACAACAACTCTAAGCACACAGCCAAGACAATGCAAGAGTGGCTTTGGGACAAGTCTCTGAATGTACTTGAGTGGCAAATCCAGAGCCCGGACTTGAACCCGATCAAACATCTCTGGAGGCCTGAAAATAGCTGTGCAGCAACGCTCCCCATCCAACCTGACAGAGCTTGAGAGGATCTGCAGAGAAGAATGGGAGAAACTCCCCAAATACAGATGTGCCAAGCTTGTAGTGTCATACCCAAGAATACTTATGTAAATGTGATGTTTAAAAAATGTCTAAAAACCTGTTTTTGCTTTGTAATTATGGGGTATTGTGTGTATATTGATGAGGGGAAAAAATCTATTTAATACATTTTAGAATAAGGCTGTAAGAAAATGTTGGAAAAGTCAGGGGGGGGGCTGTGGGCACCCCTGCCTCGTGGGGGCTGCGGAGGTAGTAAAGTATAACTATATGAAATCTAAGATGTGTCAAATAAATTATATCCAGCTCAGGCCTCCAGCTATGCATTTGGTTTGCTAGCTAATGTATAACTTGCTTTAGTTTTTTTTTAAATAATACTGTCKGTATTTCAAAATACCCCAGTATATGGTGTAAACAGTATATCGCCCAAACCTAGTGGACTCCCTCAAAGAATTAAAGCATCTTTCCAATTATTTACAGATTGGACAGGCTCAAAGAATTCAAGCATATTTAAATTTTTTCTTTCCAGTTTATATATTATTTTGCCTGAGGATAGTACATTCAGCAGATGGACTAATGATTACTTACACAGCTTCCAGGGGCTGCAGGTAGCCTAGTGGTTAGAGCGTTTGGCCAGTAACTGAAAGGTTACTGGATCAAATCCCCAAGCTGACAAGGTTGAAGTCTGTCATTCTGCCCCTGAACAAGGCAGTTGACCCGCTGTTCCCCAGTAGGCTGTTGTTGTAAATAAGAATTTGTTCTTAAMGGAATTGTCTAGTTAAAGGTTCAACAAAAAAAAMCAGGCCTGTTTATTCAATTCCAGGATCTCTTTCATTTTATGAACTAGCCTAATGTGCAGGGGGTTTCAGAACACGTTTGCAGATCAAAGCACAAATTCCCTTTCTATGTTTTTCTCCAGCATGTCTAACTACAAACAAGCTCTCATATTTTCCGGTTGCAGTTTTATTTTGTTTACTCAAAACAGATGAAAAGGTCCGTGACACTCCAGCAYGAGAGTGRGCTGTGCTAATATCTCTCCAGGCTAAATGTCTGATAGACGTCTGATAGAGCCATGATATTGAGGCTAAATCACGAGTGTGTGCACTCACATTAGCAGGCTACAGTTGGACAGCCACAAGGTTGAGTACTAATTTGTGTTTTTAAAAGCCAATCAGTTCCGCACGATGGCTGCTTACTGCCGTCCAAAAGTGTAATTTTATTTAATCTGGGTATCAAAGTTTATCCAGCAATGGAGTGTCATTGCAAATACAGGCAGATTGTTTTTGGTTTAATTGTGAGAARGCGGAGACTGGGAAACGATAGGACAGGAAGAGAGAGCCTTATGTTCAGACTGGCTGTTGTGGTGTATTGTGGGTATTGACATTTTCAGAGAGAATATATTTTTAACAGGAGCTAATTAACAAATAAGAGTAAATGCTCCATCCGCATATTCATCACCAGGCAGGGTCATCTCTCTCACAACACAACAGGCAGGCCTTAAGCAGGAAAAACAAAGTAGTACATAAATCAAAGAGGTTTTCTCTGGCARGGCGGAACCCCCTGGGACCTACCTTGGTGCTTAATTAGACTCCAGAAGGATCATGTTTTAAGTGGAGGTGAACGAGTTCTGAATAACAATGACAAATCATGCCTCAGAGCATTGGGTGTTTAGGGAACATAAAAGCAACATATCCCTTTTCCTAAAAGTGAATAAAATATTATTTGAGGGAAAGGATATTCACTGCACTATATCATATACGTACAGTAGTTAACGTAATGGCTACTATTGCTAATTCTGGCAGAGTTTCCCAAATTGAGGTTGAGCATATTCCTTTCATAATTACCCACATGGGATTACAATGAATATATGCTCTTTATTAGACTTCAGTGTGATGGCTTCACATGTTTTACTAATTTAAATTGTTGTCCTTTTTGCATCTCGTCATATTTGACCACAAAATTCTATTCACTTAACTCACCCCACATACAGTACTTATGTGAGGAAACACTCATGATAATATATGATCATTATCACGTTTCTCTTTTAATTATAAAAACATTATGTTTCTCTGCAGAAAGTGATACTAACATAACTGAGAGAATATGCAGCACTATGTAAAGCTTGTAAGATAAAATACTCCAGAGTTTGTTACACAGGCTGTCAAACCACTGTGTGCTGACATAGAGGCTTTTAGAGCCCAGTCAGGCAGGCCTCTGGCTATTGTTGTTCCTGATCTTTGAATTCCTGGATCTGACAACTCTACACTGACCGGCCTAACCAGCACTGATGTCTGATGGTCTGTGGGCTAGAGAGAGCCAACAACAAATCTGAGGGTAACAAATCATCATATAAAAATGATATGGATTAAGGATATGGATTCAGATGATGCTAGTGAGAAAGAGTCACTGAATTATAATATATCACAATTTGCGATGTGCGGCTGCCTGTTAAGAGAGGCCTTTACAAATAAGTAATACATTAAATAGAAAACCTTGTGTAGCTGAGTTATAATAAGAAAGCCATTTCCAGAGTATAAATCTGCTCAATTACAGACAGACAGGAGAGATATGCTGGAGCAACATTCCCATGGCTATTCAGTCACACTGAATATCCACACATGGCAGATTTGAATAAAGAGATCGGGATTATTATTGCTTCCCAGTGGGATGGTAGCCTCGTTTTCCAATCCAGGCCTTTATTTGGATTTTGGGGCCAGCATGATAGCAGTAATGCTCCCGATTTAATAAAAACTGTGAAATACAAGGAGCTAACAGTCAATACTGTTGGAGAGCTGATTTGGTCGATCTCTTCAGTGTACATGAATGAAGAGATGAATTATCTCTGTGTCCATTGAATCTGCCCCTCTCTCTCCAGGTAAATTGGCTGATGACAGGCAGGGTGATAGCTTGTATCCTCTCTCTCTCTCTCTCTCTCTCTCTCTCTCCAAAAGAAAGTGGCATTTTCTCTCCACCTGTCCAGCACAACTGTTTAAAAGCCTCTCACTCTCTGTGTCTTTAAAGAAGGACTTCTGTGAAGGATAGTGAGTAGGACAGTGTCGAGTAGATGAGATGTGGGCTGCTACAGTATGAAGGAGCTGCAGCTGCTCCCAGTAGACCCTATACTTACAGAGATGTGGAGAAACAGTTCAAACACAAGCTTAATGAAGACGAATGGAGAGGCATGTTGGTACACACACACAGTGGGGAAAGTGCTTGGGTTCGTTGTAGAACATATGGTGGAACCCGACCTTAACTGAACTGTCTCGTTTATTTTGGTGCAGAAACTCACAGCGCGGTTCCCATTTGCCCCTAACATAGAGGTCAAGGCTCAAATACAGCATATGTCACTGTCTGACCCCTTTCTCATCTTCCTGGACTGTTAGAAATTTGATAAAACTGCTCTGAGGGAGCTGTGGTCAAAGGAGGAAGTCAATGGCTTATTTTGCTATAGACACTTAGCAGACCTTCCTGCCTCAGAGGTGGAGTAGTGTACAAAATCAAATGTGCAGTGTTATTTTTAAGCGTGGAAAACGGATACTTTTTCCCGTAGTTGTTTAATACAAACTGTACACTACTTAATCTCTGTAGTCAACTTAATTAATACCCAGCATTAAACTGTCCATTAAAGCACCTCTACATTGCAATAAGTAGATCCTCATGTTCTAGAACACACTACCAAATCTAATTGAACCATGATCTTAATGTAATGTATTTCACTTCATCTAGTATACTCAGTTGAAAGGGGTTGGATAGACTAATGACATTACCATGACTCTCCTACTTTCCATTCCAGACCCAGATGTTGGTTTATGGTTGTAATGTACTGTATGCGCACATGACTGACTTTATGAGTTATACCATTGGCTCATACATTAGTCGTAAAAGCAAACGCTTAGCCTCATATTATCCAGAGGGAAATCCACACTTTTAAGTGTCATGGCTGTATTTGATWGGTCACATGCTTTTTACGTGTCAGCCTCACCAAGGATATTTTTGAGAGAGAGAAAATGAGAAAAGGGAAACTAGAGAGCACAAACAACATTGCAAATACCACCAATATTTATCTGCTTATTCATCTTACCGTACTATTCGTACTTCAACTATTTGCACATTACTAAAACACTGTAAATAGCTGATAATATAACACTTGAAAGTATTTATATTTTTGAAACCTTTTTGAGTGCAATATTTACTGTTAAATTCTAATTGTTTTTTGTTAATGTTTTGTGTCTTCTCACCTTTGTTTATTGTTTATTTCACTTGCTTTGACAATGTAAACATATGTTTCCCATGCCAATAAAGCCCCTTTGAATTGAATTGAGAGAGAGAGACGGAGAGACAGATATAGGTATATTTTCTCCTTCACCTTTTTCAATGCTTTGCCAGCTAAACTCAGCTTCTCTTTTTTCCTTCCCTGTAAAAAAGAAATCCTCTAAAACATAGTGGGGTTCCATTAACTCTGTGGACTGTCATTTTCAGGTTCACTTTGATCTCGCTGTTCTTTCTAACATTGAGGAAAGGAATAATTTTACATTGTGTCTAAACAGATGYGGATTTCTTCTTAAGCTCTCTAAATGTCACTGRCTGCTGTGATGTGAAATAAATAGTGAAGATTAAGTCTTTGTAATTATTCAACAGTAGGTATCATAATCTTACACTTCCTTTGAAAAGTGAAATGTTAAAATGGCACTTCAGGTGTAAATAGAGTGTAAAGCATGAACAGATCATTTAGTCTTGATGGCTCCTGTCACATAACGAAAACAATATCTGAAACTCAACAGACGCTTGTTTTTTTTGTTTGTTTTTCGTTTCGGAGGCCCTGTTGCCAAGAATTGTCAGTCAAATTGCTGAATGGAGGGTAGTATGCTGGAAAATACATACTTGAAATAGCTAATTGTCTGTAATATGCAGGTCTAAACAGCTGTTTTTTGTCCAGAGTTGTCTTTTGCAGTTGTCCTTTCATTGTGAAATAAAACAATTAATAACATGCTTGGCAGTGCACTAACATTGACTCTTGTGCCATAATGGGTGTGTATGTGATCTTACACACCAACCCCCAATGATTGTGTAGGAGAACGATACTGTAACAACTAACAACGACTGGCAAAAATGGCAGGTATATGTCGCTCGACAACCCAAAGGAAAACATCCTTATCCATAGCATTTCCATAATTTCAGCCAATTTGCTCCAGTCATTGCGTTAATCTGTGCCGACCTGTTGATTGCCAGTTTTCCAGACACATTTCTGTAGCCGAACACAAACAGTATTTGCAGCAGGACCTCTCTCTGTTCTGTCAGTAGTGCCAAGCAACACAGCCACAAATTGGAACGTGGTAGAGCTCTGGGAAAGCAGCCAAGATTGAAATTAGACAATAACCTTTGCTCCCCTATACTGGCTCTCTCCTCCAGCTGCAGGCAGATCCATTTGTTTAATACAGTCAGCCCTGTAGTGTATAATAGACTGATATATGAGTCACCGCTCAGCAGTTTGTGTTTCTCAGATTTATAGAGATTGAACAACTGGTCGGTTTCTACTTACTGTAGTCTTATGGAGAAAAAGACATGGAAAGGAAGGATGCATGCAGCCAGCACAACACAGGGTAGATAGATACAGTACACCCACGCCAGTTTACAGCTGTATCTTTACAATACATGCATGGAGATAGACACAGGTATTTACCTAATCCATTACTAGCCTAAAGAGTTTTGTTTTTGCGAGTAAGAAGAAAAGCATGAAAGCTTAACAGGTAATACTACAGATCCTACTGATTGTACACAATGAATTTGCTGTTGGAATAATTTGTTGGTACATCAGATCTATTTACATAAGCATTGGATGGTAGAATACTTTCATACTGTCACTTTTAATCCAGGAAGCTTTTCTGCCTGAGTCAAATTATAACGGTAGCCTGGTTTATAAACGTTGTTTCAACCTCCTGAGTTAAATRKMATTTTYATGCAATTACTCTCAAAGAATTAGAGGATTAGYTTMCAGTGAGTCCCTGAAACAGTGACTGGTACCTGAGTTTTGCAGTGTGTACAGAGGCAAAAGCGTTCTAATGAGTGTGTTAACCAGTAATAGTGTCCAGGGAATAGAGAAATGTGTCTGTTCTGMCAGCGCAATAGGAGAAGACTCCATTCTCCRCAGCYYTCAATAGGGMTGGGTCCAGGTCACTGAGCCCATACCCACCTGTCATATCTAGTACAGCAACACCACCATCAGCACTAATACCACTGAAACAAACCCATCTACTGTGGTGAAAAGCTTTCCTGTATGGCGATTAAACAATGCATTATCTCAGATAATGACACCTAAAACCACAATAGCCGTAGACCAGAGAGCTAAGAGTGCAGTAAAAGKAASCCTGGTTTAAATGATAGCATCTTGGAGCTGGAGTTACTTCAAAGTTGTCCCAAAGTAAACAGCATGTAGACATTCAAGTTTATGAGGCGAATGCAAGACAACACCACCACCAAGCTGATTTGAACTACTCTCATGTCATTTCCTTAAARGTCCAATGCAGCTGTTCTTAACTCAATATCAAATAATTTCTGGGCAACAATTAATTACCTTACTGTGATTGTTTTAAATTAAAATGGTCAAAAAGAAACAAAAATACTTTCTTAGCAAAGAGCAATTTCTCAAGCAAGTATTTTGCTAGGACTGTCTGGGAGTGGTCTGAGTGGGGAGGGGAAAACTGAAAACTAKCTGGTTTGGAACTATCTTTCTTATTGGTCTATTAAGTAATGTAGATCCTGGTGATGTCACTAGGCAGGCCAAAACTCCACCCAAAACTCTTATTGGTCTATTAAGTAATGTAGATCCTGGTGATGTCACTAGGCAGGCCAAAACTCCACCCAAAACTCTTATTGGTCTATTAAGTAATGTAGATCCTGGTGATGTCACTAGGCAGGCCAAAACTCCACCCAAAACTCTTATTGGTCTATTAAGTAATGTAGATCCTGGTGATGTCACTAGGCAAGCCAAACTCCACCCAAAACTCTTATTGGTCTATTAAGTAATGTAGTTTCTGGGGATGTCACTAGGCAGGCCAAAACTCCACGCCTGAAATTTCAGGCGGTCTTTTCAAACAGCTCTTACACTGAAAGGGAATTCTCATCATTTGCACAATTTTACAGTATTATTCCAACCTCATAGTGTGGAAATACTGTATATATAATAAAACACAGGTGAATCAAATGTTTGACTGCACTGGGCCTTTAAAGATTTGTATGTCTGTGTCTGTGCTACTAACAGCAGGCATTGTGGGAAAGCTTCCCCATGTTTCTGAGGCCTTATACTCTTTCTCCTCAGCCCTAAGCCCCTTTGTGGCGGCGGCCCATGGCTTTGCACCCCGCTAGATCAAAGATGAAACCCCTCATTCAGCTACTGCTTTCTTTTAGGGTTTGCTCTCGGGAGTGTGGACCAGACCAGACTCAGTGGCAAGGGGAGAAGAGGAGAGGGTGGTTCATCTACATAGTATGTAGACTAGCTGGATTGGACCCAGGCTAAGGACACAAGTCCATGTAGGCCTAGTGCTAGAACAGATGCTTTTGGTCATTATTGGTATCAACTAGGGCTGTGGCGGTCACGAAGGTTTKTCAGCCGGYGATTGTCAATCAACTAACTGTCGGTATCACGGTAATTGGCAGTTAATTAACATAAACACATTTAGCATCTCCTGGCTTCCACACATAGCCTACAAGCCACTGATGCAGACYTTTGGAACATATACATTTGAAAAAGTCTAATAAATCCATGTAATATAGCCTACACCTTCACAATAAATCCATTATTTATTTTAGACAGGTCTAAAGAAACATGATATGAAGAAAATGTAGTCTGTTTCAGAAGAACAGAATAGCATACTCCGAGTTGTCCTTATGTTAGGTCCTGATCTGGCTATGCCAAATGGCTGTAGTAGGCTACACTAATTAATTTAGCAGACAAGATTTGCTTAGAATTCTGGGCCATTATTTTATAGTATGAAGAATACAATTGAACATAGCTGAATAAAATAGAAAGGATATTTTCTCCAAACGATTTGAGGGATTGCGCACAGCGGTTAGTGTTGAGCGGTTAGTAAGAAATAGGTATTCCTATATGCTTCATTTAGAGATATTAATGTAACTTTAGTTGTTCTACAAATGTTGGGCTATATGTTTAGATKTTTAATACATTGTAAGGCTGCATGATGCGACTTTAATGATCATTTGAAAAAGTTGCTTGAAAGGCATGATCTCTGCTTTGTTTTTTTGTGCAGGCTGTACACACTACATCAGTCAGTCATTCACAATTTGACAAGCACTTGGTAATGCCTAGAATTTCAATAGCGGCATCCACTTTGTGTGGCCGAAATGCACCCTAAAAAAAATCCATGCCTTTTGCGGCCAGTGGCTGTTGTCCCCTTCTCGCTGAGTGCTGCGTGCTCCATCACATGATCGGGTCTTTCTCACAGGCTACAAGTGAAGACAGACACATCGGGGACGCAACTGCGCGCGTGCTTATTCAATTCCGAGGTGCATATTGAAGATATTGGAAGAACTGTCCACATTTACTTTTCATCAGCCAACTAGATGAGTAGGCCTAACGAACAGCAAAAACACCATCCTATGTCAATCTACTAACCCCCATAGTACAAAGGTCGACCTATTCTAGTCTGTGCAATAAATAAATATTCATAACATAGTCCTGGACAGTTGTGGGCTGCGATAGATCCCAAATGAATACAACCACTAGCATCCCAAAAACATTTTTACACAATGTGGCTGACACAACAGATCAGAACATTTACAGTAGCTTAAAAAGTTGATAAACTATTAGGCTATTTCTTCACATTATAAGCGCAGCAAGGCTATAAGCACAAATGTTCCATTCGTGGAAAACATCATTATCAACGGTGACCGCAAATGCAATTATGCATGTAATGCTTTTATTATAAAGGCGCATTTTTATGGTGAAAATGATCTTCCCCAAACTTGATCTCACGCGCTGCTTATGTATGCCAGTTAGGCTCTCCTCTTTATTATTCTTGTAAAGCAGAATAATATGCTTAATTTTAAGAAGTTATTTGGACACTTTAGTTGTGATACAAACCTTATTAAATCATATAGGCCTATGGGCTAGGCTGCATGAGGTGTGCAACTATGATTCGAAATAGTCGCAAAAAAAGGCATTGTTTCTTATGCTGGGCATCATTCACAAGTGATAATATRTAATTCACAAGTGATAGGATAATATTGTCACCCATCAGACAATTCTTGATTTAATCTTGTCTTTACATATGTAACGATGTGCGCTGAGAGTCGGGAAGCAAGTCCAGGGACTGAGTGTTTAAATAAAATAAACGGAACATAATACAAAACAAGAAACACTAACAGCACACATAGATGAAACAGAAACATAAACAATGACGCCTGGAAAAGGAAACAAAGGGAGTGACATATATAGGGAAGGTAATCAGAGAAGTGATGGAGTCCAGGTGAGTCTGACGACAGGCAGGTGCGCGTAACGATGGTGACAGGTTTGCGCCATAATGAACAGCCTGGTGACCTAGAGGTCGGAGAGGGAGCACATGTGACAACATATACTAAATAATACATATGTGTGAAATTTGTTTTGATTTAAAATGGACCATAATCATGCACCTGTATCGAAACAGGGGCAGCGGGAAAAAATGTAGGACTCTTTTCCCRTGGTTTATTTTCATGCCAGCCAGGTAGGCTATACTCCTGCTGTAAATATAAGCAATGTACTTAATATTAGGAGTTGAAAATAATATAGTAGGCCTAGCCTATAGAAAGCTGATCTTCCTCTTTTCAGTAGAGACCATCACTCTATTTACTCATGCAATTGCATAGCCTATTGAAATGTTGCACAACATGAGCTCATGGGCTCTCATGAAGTGTTTGATTCGATTTTTGAACACATTTGCATTGATGTCAGAGTGATTAGAGGGAAAATAATGTGCTGAATACCAGGCAGTTAGCAAGTTTAGTAGACTACTAATGACCATCAGCAGCATCAGAGTTTGGAGAAGCCTAATTACCCTGACTAAATGGTCACGTGGAATTTGACTGCCTTCATGACTTGTGACCGCCTGTGTGGCGGTAATACGGTCACCACAACAGCCCTAGTATCAACTACAGTGTTGAGGCTTTGGTGTGCATCTATCACAGATCCAGTGAATTTATGACATACTTTGTGAATTTGTTTTGACTGTAATGAAAGTAGCTTTGTGTCATCATAATTCCAAACGTGGTTGATTGATACAGCCTATTTATCCACATATTCCATATTCCTGAAACAAATCAAGCATGGTTTGAGTTGTAGGGAACATTTTTGGACAACAGTGAATATGTGACACAGGAGTAATAACAAGAAAATTGTAGCCTTTAGCACTGGCCGTCATACGGAACCAAACCACAACTCTCCTCGGCCCAGTGTTTGTTATGTTTGCTCTGCAGAGAACACGACAAAAGATGTCTGCGTCACTAACCTCAGACTTTTACTTACAGTCTGTCTCTCAACACTACCAAAACAAGCTGGCCCAGAGAAGAAACTTGAAAGCAAAGCACACTATAAAATCTAATTTCCTTTATTTTCTTAATTGACCACTTCAGTTTGTTTCCAAGTGKAGCACATGTTCCTTAAGCCAGCAACAAGGAAGCAGTAATGTTCTTAGTTATGCCATGTACTGTAACATAGTACCTGGGAGGTGCTACTTAGGTTTAACTCCCGTCCCAAATAGAGCACCCTCTTACACAAAATCTTTCTGAGACCTGCACATGAGACCTGAAACTCAGTTTTATTCACACACTCAACTCCACCGAGGCTACTTCCCAAATGGGATCCTATTCCCTACATAGTGCACAACTTTTGACCAGGGCCCATAGGGCTCCCATAGGGCTCTGGTCAAAAGTACTGCTATATAGGTAATAGAGTAAAATTTGGGACGCAAGACATCAAACACTAGTAGAGTATAAGTGAACAGTGAACAGGTGGTCTTTTATAGCCATGTTGATTTCCCAGCATGGGGTTAAACAATTCCATCAGGTCTGGTCCAGATTTATTAAAGCAAACAGGGCAGACTGACGACACAATGGGCATGTCCCAAATAGCAACATATTTCCTAAATAGTACACTACTTTTGACCAAAGACCTATGGAATAGTGTTCCATTTGGGATGCAACCAATGCAGGGCCAGAGAAGAAGAGAGTGGACAGGCTGTTAAAGAGAGAGACAATCAGACACAAACTGAATAAAACTGTCATCTGTTAGATCCAAACTTCTGATAACACCAAGCCTTTCTCTCTCAGACCTGTTCTACTGCTCCATTCTAATCTAGTGAGCGGTGAGAGATAGGCTTGAATGGTATACCGTATATACTGTACTGTATAACGGGGTATTTGGAAATAGCCATGGGATCGTTTTTAATACCGTCAATACCGTTGAAATAGTTATTTGAAGTTTTTTTTWATACATTTTAATATTTGTAGCTACTTTTTAAGTAAATATCTACAGTCAATTTGTGCAATACGTTAGGAGACTAAGAAAATCACATTCTTTATGTCACCTGTCACATATTTTTCATTATAGTTCGTAGTTACGTGGTGATTGTTTCCAAGCACACAACGACGAGAGACTGGAGCCTTGTGAGTCACTCACTGTTGTCCAGCATGCGCCAGGTGATCTAGGTCCAGCATGGAATTCACAACAAAATCTTTGCCAGCAAGATATCTTATAACTATTAAGTTAACCGTCTAAAATGTTCTAATTGCTCTGCAGTTGTGCTTTTGATTTGCTAATTTAGTAGCTAGTTAACTATCTAGCTAAGTGGTTAGCTTATTCCAAAATCGAGCTAAGATTGGTAACAGCAGTGAATCCCTTGCTGGAGCCATGTTGTCTATTATTTGTTTTGTGCGTGCAACAAACTGTGTAGCATTTTTTTTGTATATCTTTATGAGCTGGGATGTCTGTCCTGTAAATAATTTAGGTCAGAGATTGTATAAAATGTTCACAATAAGCTTGTTAGCATTTAGTTAGCATTCTCTATGGGATGTTACATGTACTTGTTAGCATTTCTAACCTTTGGATTACAGCGGCTCAGTGCGATTTTGTTCACTGCTGGTATTATTGAATATTCCGGGATGGCACATGGTCAGTATGAAGGTAAGAAAATCTGGATACCTCCCAAGCCTAGTGCGAGAGAGAGAGAGAGAAAGAGCAGGAGAGAGAGAGTGTAAGGGACAGAGAGAGAGAGAGAGAGGTAGAGAATAAGAGAGAGAAGGAAAGATGGGAGACAGACAGAGACATTCACTTCAATGTTACTTCTTGTGTAGTCCTGGACCAACAGTCAGTTAGTTATGATGGGAGGGAACAGTCTGTGCTGTGCTGTGGGAGTAATGATTTTAGCTTTAAACTGAATTACCGATCGATTCATCCTGCAGATCAGAACACAGCTTGTGAGCTGACTGTGTGGACACGCTGTGCACTAGAGTCGCTTTACAAATTGACTGCCGAACACATAGTGAGGAATATATATATATATATATATCTATATGTGTCAGCTTGGCACTGCATGTATGGGGGCATGCTGGGGGTGAATAGCCCCTATAATCACAGGAGGGTCCAGCTGCAGACTGTTTACGCTGAATTGGGTGGTAAATGAGCATGTATTTGGTGAGGAGGACCCAGGGAATCAGAGATTGGTGTTTACCCAAGCTGCAACTGGCCTGGTGGAGGTTGGGCAGAAAGGAAAGTGTTCCGTTTGTATTGCTAGTCTTGGTCTCCTCSCCTTCTGCTAAATGAAAGGGCCAAAGCTACAGTGGCTGGCATCTTAATGGAAATATTAAAATAAATAAAAACAACAGAGCAAATTACTTGTGGTTATACTCTGGACTGAACTGGAGGCGTAGTGTAGTTGCAAGTTGACTGGTGTTTTATCCTTCTTACAGAGAGATGACTGGACTGGAGAACACATTAGCATAAGCATTGTGTCCCGGAGAACAGAGGCTATGCTGTGATTACTGAGCGCATAGTTGAACTGTAAAATTGCTTGTCAGCAGCTGATATGTTTCTGGCAAATGTCTGTTCTTGATTGAATTCGTTTTTGGTGTTTTTGTGAGGAGGAGGGAGGAGGAACACGGCCAAGATGCGTACCTGCTGTCAAGCAGGTACTGATACTGATGGCTTTGGATTGTATTGTGTAACCTAAATAGCCTATTTTCTGCTCATTCTGTGTCTCGTCCATCACAGAGTAGACATTTTTATTTTTTTCTCATTCTTCTCTGGATATTTGTGACATGGCCAATCAGTAATTGTGAGGTAATTTAATTTGATTTATTCATGAGAGTCAACTTTGGAATTGAATAGTCTAAAGTGCAGATGAAAAAGGAAGATTCTAGACCCTTTGTATTCAATTTAGTATGTAATTTTACACTCCAAGACTTAAGCGGAAAGAATTACTTGATTTATTCTTATAAAATTATGTTTTCGATGACTTTGCTCTCTGTTCATGCTCTTGTGAATCTGGACTGTATGGTGACCAAACCAGCACAACAGTCCAAGCTGACATTTATGTGCATCATCATATGACAGTTGGCCAACAGAGGCTCTCAAGGCATAATTGTGGGTCTAACTTGTCCTTCCCATGTTTACTGATATGATCCATTTGGTTCCTACCTCATACTGGGGGTTAGATGGGGTCATATAGATGGGGTCACACTCAGCAAATGAAGATGTGTTTGCCCTGGGGTTGAAATAATAGTGTTTGGTATAATTGCTGCCAACAGCTTATTTCCAATCTGACATACTTTCATACAAATATTCTTGAACTATGGTTAGAAGATATTGAAATGACACTGGTATCAGTCATACAATGGCATTACCAGGGTTATCAAATGTACCTGCTTGTGGAGAATATCAGTTTGTAAATATATATGGATACAGGAAAATGTGAAGTAAAAGATCCTAATACAAGTTACTGGGTGGAAAGTCTTGCCAAATAAAAACAAACCGATGAACTACTATGGTATTTACAGTACATGGAGAAAGCAAATGCATCTCAGCAAATGAAGATTAAGAGCCACCATCTCCCCTCCTCCTCTTCCAGCTCTCACAAGAGCTCATCATAGCACTATAATGTGAGAGAAGACTGCCAATGGAAAATTTTGGGTATTCTTTCCCTCCTCAAAACACAGAGAGAAATTAAATTAATCTCTTCATCTGATTCACTGTGAGGAAAGCTTAATGCTTTTCTGTCTCTCTAAGTGTTTTCCCCAACAGTACAGCATTTAGTCTTTTCACGGCAGGATCAGGATCATGTAAGCTCTTTAATTCTCTTTCTCTGAAACATTTATTGAAGAAAGAAATTTGCTGCTGGTGCAGATAGAGAGGAAGTGGCTGGGAGTGAAAACACTAGGTAGATGGCTGGTCAGTCAGTGTGTTTTCTCTGCCGTTTCTGTCTCTCTCACACCGTCGAGGCTCGTGTTACACAGAGCTCCTTTGGCCATGGATCCACTCTGTAATAAAAGCCTTCTATCCCAAGGATATTTTAAAGCTCTACTCTACTCTACTGCTGCTTTTGTTCCCCTCTGCCAGATAGAGCCTATAGGAGAATAGAGAGAGTGAGAGAGAGATTGGGAGAGGGAAAGAGAGACATCACTTGTTTTTCCAAACATGCTGAGCTTGGAGCTTGGATGTGCAGGGCTGTCTAATGCTTAGTAACAGGTTTGCCTGGCCTGTTGCTGCTGTGCTCTTATGTTCCTACAGATTTTTCACCCCCAGTTCCCTGGTTCCTGTAAGAACAACCCCATGATAACATTTCTGTAACATTTACTCTGTCATGTTCAGGTGATAATACCCCAGACAATCTTAGTTCCACCAGTGGCAGATTTCACTGCTGTCAAAAAGCTTCCCGTGTAAAATAGCGTGGTTTGGTTTTGTCCTAACGAGGGCTGTAGCAGGCAGAGTTTGTTCATCCATCCTGCTCATCTCATCATTTTAATTACAGAGCGCTCATTGTCTGCTCTGACCCATTTTAGTGCAGGCTCTGCCGTCAGCTGCACAGTCCTTCCAATCACACTTAATTTCATCTGGCATTTGACTCAGGGCCGGCCGTGAAACATGAACATTAAACGCCGGCGTTCCACAAAGATTAATTGGGAGCAACAATATAATAATAACAAGATCCGATCGTGTTGCTACTCGCTGTCCACTGAGGATGTGGCCAAGCGACTGCCACGGTAGGGTAAAGCTCTTAATGGTCAAGATTGATACTGGAGGCTGGGGACCATTTCCAATGGTGTTGGTGAGAGACTAGGGTGTGTCCCAAATGGCACCCTGTTCCTTTTATAGTGCACTGCTCTTGACCAGGGCCCATAGGGTTTTGATCAAAATTAGTGCACTACATAGGGCATAGGGTGCCATTTGGGATACAGTATAGTTCTCAGAGGAGAGAACTGGGCCCTGGAACTGGAAGCACAATAAAACACACCTCATGGAAACGGGGCAGTTTCACAATACTTTCCTTATTGCGGTGTTTTCTCTGAAGCTAATTTACTGGAACTCAGGCCAGCATCAATTGTTGTTGTTTGTTTTCCTATTGTCTCACCATAGAGCATGGTGTTTGTATTTACATGGATTTGTTCTCTGATACTGTATGTACATACAGTATTATTGAGGTATAAATTCACCATGTGTTGGGAGCACACACCACAGAGGCGGTAGTTTACAGATATAGGATCTTAATGTGACCTGTATTGTCGCAGCAAAATAATCCTGTGCAACACGATTTTAATGTTTATTCCATAATGTTGCTTGATCAGTGGTTAGGCTATTAGCTGGTCTGAATGAAGCTACATGAAAAGTGGAATACTGTCAATATAACCGCTTGTTAGTGCGGGTTTTCAGTGAATTTATGTAGATCACGGAGCTCATCTGCATTTTCTGCGGCACAGAAAAATATTCAGCAACAAAAGAGTGATCAAATTAAGATCCTCCATCTGTATATTGCAGGTAGTAATTGCATTGGGAAACGGTTGGATGTTGATGACGTTAATGATTAACTAAACACTGACAACCAACCCACTCAAATCTGCCTGCATGCTCTGGGAAGACATAGCCTACCTCCGCATCAGTTCTTGCCATTAGAAAGCCCACAATAACAACAAAATGATGTATTCACCTCCTTAGATCCTTATGTTCCCTCTCAATTTTCCAGAATGTTCAGAGAGTTCTCTTGGTTCCAGAGCTATTGTTTGTTCACCCCCTAACGTCTCACTAACCAGAAAAAACCCAGGGGGGTTAGGAACAGAGGTAGCACTACACAAAACCCTCCTATCTCTCCCCACATCAACACAATGTTGCCTGTGTTTCAATAGAGAGAGATATCTCTGAGGCTTCAATTTGTAATCTAAAAGAAGAAGGGGACAGTGTAACACTTCACAGATAAGCCCAGGCTGCGTTGAGGTTAATTACTAGCCGAGTGCTGCTCAGAATGCCAGATGTGTGTGTGTGTGTGTGTGTGTGTGTGTGTTTGTGCTCATCAGAATGCCTGATGTACTCTGGCCATGTCAGGTCTGAAAGTACAGAGGGGGGAAGGGAGGACCACTCCTTATTGACAGATGTTTCACAGTTGAGGTTATCTGCAACTCTCTGTGGCGTGTGTGTGTGTGTTTGAGTGCTCAGCTCAGATGCAGTTCAGTGGGACAGCTCCAGGTAAAGGGGTCTACAAACGGGTTGTGTTGAATGTATCAAAGCACCTGCTTTGCCAACTGCTAGTGGGGCTTGTGGCTTCCCTTCTCATTGGTGCATTACACTGTTAACATTGCTGCTGATTCTACACGCTCTCTCTCCAAGGCAYAGGCTAATTAATGGATACCATTCRYAGTTGATTAGCCGCAGTTCTTTYGGTAATTACATTCGCATACTAACCACTCACAAGAATACGAGGGGAGAAAAAAACTAATGAGTGGAAAATAAATTAATGCACTTCTCATCTCGCTCTGATCTTAATTTGTTTCCACTATTGTTTGGCTTCCGCTWAAGATAAGAAACCATTTTTTCTCTCCCTCTATATTTGAGTTGTTCCACATTCATAATGTTTCACTAGAATGACTTTGAAATAAATACACAAAAGGAGATTATTCCAGTGCTTTGTGCAAATGGRGAAAGTGTCTCACAGAGGGAGGACTCATGAAGACACAAACTTCTTCCCCTCTTCCTCCCTGCCCGGTGTAGGCTGGGGYTTGTGCTGCTGCTCTAGCCTGGTCACAGAGAGGTGCATTGTGCTCTAGRGCCCAGCTGCTAGTGCATAATTCTTCATTCTGTCTCCCATTGTTCCTACCTGTCAGCACGCTTGTGTMTCMGAAGAAAGGAAGTGGCAGCCATTTTGCTAGGAGGGCTGTGTGTGTGGGTTTAGGGGGCTCGTCATGAACGCAAAACACAGCGCTGTTGCTATTTCTTAACTAAACTAAAGGACACATTTTTTGATAGCTCATCTAGCTACACTTACCCCCTCCACTCATGCTTGCCTTTCACCAATCCAAAAAACAACAACTGCTCCATGTCCTATTGGTACTCTCCCACCATTTTTTTTAGTTCCTTGGCAGCATCCTCCTCCCTTGGGTTACTTGAAGTTAATAACCTGCCAGAACATCTTGATACTTTGCTTTGTGATGCAAACCCGTGCTTAATTACCATCCCATAAGGCATGAATAGCCGGCTCAGATTTTCATTACCTTGCAGTGAATTGGCTATAACCTCTCGAAAGACATCTTTCTACTACGTGACAATAGAGCAATGTGGCAGAAATTACTCACCTAAGCAGAAACAACTAGGACTAAACTCAACACATAAATGTGAAAAACGTAAACGCAAGTGACACTAATTGAATGGATCTGTAAAAGGAAATATCTCTGTGACACTGATTTGACATCATCTTGGTACGAGGCCAGAGGTATAATGATGATCTGTTCTCTTCTCTTGCAGTTTGCCAACAACAACAACTACATGAACATGGCAGATGTCGATCCTTCTCCACATTCTGACCCTTCTCCATATTCTGATGCCTTCTCCACGTTCTGATCTCTTATCCATGTTCTGATCCCTTCTCCACGTTTGATCCCTTCTCCACGTTCTGATTCCACGTTCTGATCCTTTCTCCATGTTCTGATCCACGTTTCTGATCCCTTCTCATGTTCTGATCCACGTTCTGATCCTTTCTCCACGTTCTGATCCTTTCTCCATGTTCTGATCCACGTTTCTGATCCCTTCCCATGCTTCATCCTTCTCCACGTTCTGATCCACGTTCTGATCCTTTCTCATGTTCTGATCCACGTTCTGATCCTTTCTCCACGTTCTGATCCACGTTCTGATCCTTTCTCCACGTTCTGATCCCTGCTCACGTTCTGATCCCTTCTCCACTTCTGATCCTTCTCCACGTTCTGATCCTTTCTCCACGTTCTGATCCCTTCTCCATGTTCTGATCCTTTCTCCACGTTCTGATCCCTTCTCCACGTTCTGATCCCTTCTCCACGTTCTGATCCTTTCTCCATGTTCTGATCCACGTTCTGATCCCTTCTCCATGTTCTGATCCCTTCTCCACGTTCTGATCCACGTTCTGATCCTTTCTCCATGTTCTGATCCACGTTCTGATCCTTTCTCCACGTTCTGATCCACGTTCTGATCCTTTCTCCACGTTCTGATCCCTGCTCAACGTTTCTGATCTTCTCCACGTTCTGATCCTTCTCCACGTTCTGATCTTTTCTCCACGTTCTGATCCTTCTCCACGTTCTGATCCTTCTCCACGTTCTGATCCTTCTCCACGTTCTGATCCCTTCTCCACGTTCTGATCCTTTCTCCACGTTCTGATCCCTTCTCCACGTTCTGATCCTTTCTCCACGTTCTGACCCTTCTCACGTTCTGATCTCTTATCCATGTTCTGATCTTCTTCCACGTTCTTGATCCCTTCTCCACGTTCTGATCCACGTTCTGATCCTTTCTCCATGTTCTGATCCACGTTCTGATCCCTTCTCCATGTTCTGATCCACGTTCTCCTCCTTTCTCCACGTTCTGTCCTTTCTCCATGTTCTGATCCACGTTCTGATCCCTTCTCCATGTTCTGATCCCTTCTCCACGTTCTGATCCACGTTCTGATCCTTTCTCCATGTTCTGATCACGTTCTGATCTTTCTCATTCTATCCACGTTCTGATCCTTTCTCCCACGTTCGATCCCTGCTCCACGTTCTGATCCCTTCTCCACGTTCTGATCCTTCTCCACGTTCTGATCCTTCTCCACGTTCTGATCCCTTCTCCATTTCTGATCCTTTCTCCCTTCTGATCCCTTCTCCACGTTCTGATCCTTCTCCACGTTCTGATCCTTTCTCCATGTCTGATCCACGTTCTGATCCCTTCTCCATGTTCTGATCCCTTCTCCACGTTCTGATCCTTTCTCCATGTTCTGATCCACGTTCTGATCCTTTCTCCACGTTCTGATCCACTGTTCTGATCCTTTCTCCACGTTCTGATCCCTGCTCCACGTTCTGATCCCTTCTCCACGTTCTGATCCCTTCTCCACGTTCTGATCTTTTCTCCACGTTCTGATCCCTTCTCCACGTTCTGATCCTTTCTCCACGTTCTGATCCCCTTCTCCACGTTCTTGATCCTTCTCCACGTTCTGATCCTTTCTCCACGTTCTGATCCCTTCTCCACGTTCTGATCCCTTCTCCACGTTCTGATCCCTTCTCACGTTGGATCCTTCTCCCGCTCGGATCCCTTCTCCACGCTCTGATCCCTTCTCCACGCTCTGATCCCTTCTCCACGCTCTGATCCCTTCTCCACGCTCTGATCCCTTCTCCACGTTCGGATCCCTTCTCCACCGCTCTGATCCCTTCTCCACGTTCAGATCCCTTCTCCACGCTCTGTTTTCCTTCTCCACGTTCGGATCCCTTCTCCACGCTCTGTTCCCTTCTCCACGTTCGGATCCCTTCTCCACGCTCTGATCCCTTCTCCACGTTCGGATCCTTTCTC
>NW_019942668.1:121556-218738 GCF_002910315.2 Salvelinus sp. IW2-2015 | reverse complement strand
TGTCACGAGAGAGCTCCACTTTCCTCAACTATCCCTTCTCCACGTTCTGATCCCTTCTCCACTTTCCTCAACTATCCCTTCTCCACGTTCTGATCTCTTCTCCACGTTCTGATCTCCTTCTCCACGTTCTGATTCTCTTCTCACGTTCTGATCCTTCTCCACGTTCTGATCTCTCTCCCACGTTCTGATCCCTCTCCACGTTCTGATCCCTTCTCCACGTTCTGATCCCTTCTCCCACGTTCTGATCCATATTCTGATCCTTCTCCACTTCTGATCCCTTCTCCACGTTCTGATCCTTCTTCCACGTTCTGATCCCTTCTCCACGTTCTGATCCACGTTCTGATCCCTTTCTCCATGTCTGATCCACGTTCTGATCCCTTCTCCACGTTCTGATCCTTTCTCCATGTCTGATCACGTCTTGATCCTTTCTCCAGCTTTTCCTCACTATCCCTTTCTCCACGTTCTGATCTCTCCCACGTTCTGATCTCTCTCCACGTTCTGATCTCTTCTCCATTGTTCTTGATCCTTCTCCACGTTCTGATCCTTTCTCCACGTTCTGATCCTTTGATCCTTCTCCACTGCAGATCCCTTCTCCACTTCTGACCCCTTCTCCATTTCTGATCCTTCTCCACGTTCTGATCTTCTTATCCATGTTCTGATCCCTTCTCCACGTTCTGATCCCTTCTCCACGTTCTGATCCACGTTCTGATCCTTTCTCCATGTTCTGATCCACGTTCTGATCCCTTCTCCATGTTCTGATCCACTTCTGACCTTTCTCACGTTCTGATCCTTCTCCAGTTCTGATCCACGTTCTGATCTTCTCCCATGTTCTGATCTTCTCCACGTTCTGATCCACGTCTGATCCTTTCTCCACGTTCTGATCACGTTCTGATCCTTTTCTCACGTTCTGATCCACGTTCTGATCCTTTCTCCACGTTTCTGATCCCTCTCCACGTTCTGATCCCTTCTCCACGTTCTGCACGCTCTGATCCCTTCTCCACGTTCTGATCCCTTCTCCACGCTCTGATCCCTTCTCCACGTTCTGATCCCTTCTCCACGCTCTGATCCCTTCTCTACATTCTGATCCCTTCTCCACATTCTGATCATGTCAAGGCCAATAATGGAGATGTAGGGAAGTCAATGAATCAGATGAAGATGTCAGAGATAACTACTATTTTTTCCGACAGTGTACTGGCATACAAGCTATAGCAAATTATAGGCTACAATTGTTTTTAACGTCGAGTAAGGCTTTGTTGTATTGCTGTTAAATTGCTTCATACTTAGTAAGATTAGTCAAGTTCAATATAGAGCCCTCTCTTCTGAAAGACTTGTGATGTCTCTAGGTGAGCCAAGGTGAGGTGTCAGAAAGTTAGGGATGTAAACACCTGTTTTCCCTCGTGTTCCAAGACATGATCAAGGAACCTGAAGAGAAACACGTGCCATCACTCACTGTCTTGCCTGGCAGTTCCAATGCCTTGAATGTCATGTGGCATGACTTTAGACGTGTCTGAATGATCTGTGTATGTTATGGTAAGGACACATAGAGAAGGTTTGGGACTACTTCTGATGAGCTGCCAAACTCACATTTCATGTCCCTCTGAGCGTTGGTGACTGAGGATTCGACAGTGTGCTAAATATACCAGTGTAGTCGACCTCCACCCTCTCTCCTGCCCTGTCATTAGGGATAAGTGCACCAAAAATACCCATCATCCATCCACAGTAGTTCAAAACAGGGCAATCTCATACTGTTTAGTGTACCATGGTGCTGTCTAAAGAGAGACTGATCTAGCCTGCTCTCTCAACCATGTACCAAGCAACCTCAGTATTGCCATAGAGAAGAGGAAAACAGATTCCTTTGTAATGTTACACATCTCATCTCTCTCCATGGTTGAGAAAGCTATAGTTTCTTAACTCATTACCTCAATGGTGATGCTACTCAGTCAAGCAGTTACAGTACAGCAGGGACTGCACAGACTGACCCAACTACAAAGCCTTAATAGAGTCATATAGGAAGATGTTCCATTTGCCAACACATTTTCTCAAACTAGGTGCATCCATCCTCCATGTCCAGGGGCTGCTGAGGCCAAAGAAATATAATTACTAGAACCGGCATCCTCATGCAACTCAATGTGCCATGGTCAAAGGGGCTTTTTTAAAACCCAATCTAGTAACTCTACTTCTATGGTCGAGGCCCTCTGTGGTGAGGCGAGTCGAGGCCACGCCATCACAAGCTGTTCAGAGAGCATTCAGCCCAGGCTGTGAAAGCCCAGTGTAGCTGGACTGGCTAGGCGGGGGCTGGTGGGCGGGTGGTAGGGGGAGGACAGGAGAGTTAATAGAATAGCCAAGCAGCTCATTTGCATTTTATCAAAAGGAACAACTGTTTCCAGTGTTACGGCGCAGATGGCATTGTACTTCAGCCCACTTTTTGTGTGTGTGTGCGTGCGTGCGTATGTACATGTAAAGAGAGAAAGATTTTTAAAATTCTGAGTGTAACCACAGACAGAGCACAGATTATTTATTTTTTCTAATGAAAAAAGGATTGGAGTGTGTGAAGTATTGTTTCTTGTAACCTGAACTGAGGAGAAATTTAAGTGACTTTCCACTTTGAGTTGTGTAATTTCACACTAAAATGAGATTTCTCTCTACTGTAACGCTGTATTAATCAAGTTAATGTGACAGGCCTTGGCTCTGGGTGCACTGGAAGGGAAGGCTTCTGTACCAGCACCAGCCAAAATGGATCTGGCTCCATGATGAATGAGTGACTTTGACAGCAGCTAAATATATACAACTGCATTCTGCATAGACAATTGAGGCTAACGGTAATTGTAAAAAAAAACATCCAGTTCTCTTGCAACTCTTGTATAATACAGAACACTGAGTCATCTCTACACAAACACTACTGGCTATTTACTCACTGGTATACTCAAACTCAGAGAACATCTTTAAATTAGCCAATATGCTTATTCAAATAGATAAAACAATATTAGATACTTAGATGACTAGTGTATCAAAATAAACCAATATGCTTATCCAATAGATAACCATAACATTGGATATGTAGATGACTAGTGTATCAAAATAAACCAATATGCTTATCCAATAGATAAATAACATTGGAATTGTAGATGACTAGTGTATCAAAATAAACCAATATGCTTATCCAATAGATAAAATAACGTTGGATATGTAGATGGCTGGTGTATCAAAAATCAACCAAAAACGTCATATGCAAAAGATAAAATAACATTGGCTATTTACTGTAGATGGCTGGTGTGTTATTACCTTCTGCACTTACAGAATGAGATAAGATGACCTTGGTGTGCTCCTGTTAAAACACCCATCCTAACAGGGAGGCTTGACTGCTCTCCTTAGAGAGCATGATACTGTACAGCGGGATTCAATTCCACTCAGCGGTGGTATCACTTCTCCCTTCCAATCAAATTAGACAGGAGTAATGATCTATGTAGAAATGGTTTGAGATGGTTACAAATTTGAAATGTTGATTGCGGGCCCAGTGATGTTATCATTTGAGTAGCTTTAAGCTCCGCTGCCTCGCTAGATGTTGGAAACTGGAGTCTCAATCCTGGCTCTATTGATCCCGGGGCCTATTATATTCAGTAATTGCATGGCTCTGCCTTTAACAAAGTCTTGGTTATTGCATCAGTGAATTGGATTACAGAAGTTTATTGAAAGGCTGGCGATATTGCCTCAAAAGCTTTTTCTTGCTGCTGTCTTCGATATTGGAGTGAGAACACCATACATGTTCTAGATAGAAGGAATATGAAGAAGAGTGGAGTCCTCGATGGTTCACAGAAACACATCAGATCAGAAGCATCTGAAACTCAACCATTAATCATCTCATGCTTTTCCTGAACATTTCCATAATCCTTGCCTGTTAGCTCCAATAGTCAACACTTTAGCAGTGAGCCAATGTGTTTGTCATAAACCTAATGGCCTTTTCACCATGCACGTAATGCTGCCTGTGAATTAACAACACACTCTATCATACAGCACTAGGGGCTCTGTGGCTGCTTGGGAGATTCCCTATACATCTGCCCAGACATGCTGGATTGATCTGGTCTGGCCTCAGCTCCCTCTTACAAGCCCTCTCTGCTCCCTATGCCATCGGACCCTCCGCCTGCCCATGGAACAACCCGTCACACATGCACGCACACATCACACACACACACACACACACACACACACACACACACACACACACACACACACACACACACACACACACACACACACACACACACACACACACACACACACGCACATGGACACAGCACAACACACACACACACACACACACACACACACACACACACACACAGTGACCGACATGGACACACACACACAAACATGAAGCCAGCATCTGGTTTGCTTGGCACTTGGCTGTGCTGAGCTTTCATAACAATTTAAATGGATAACCAGGCTGCTGATGTGAAGGAAGTGGATTGTGCGTCTCTTAGTCTGAGATCAGAGCGACTCTAAACTGCTCCTGGTGCAGAATTAGCCAGGCTTTATGTGAAGTGACACCAGGCAGTAATGCTGCAATGCTGTAACAGTGTGTTACTCTCTGGGCTCCACCAGCCATCCATCCATCCAGCCAGGCAGGCAGGCAGGCAGGCAGAGAAGCACTCCTAGTCTGGCACCTCTCCCCTGAGGAAGAGAGGCCTGCCCTGCACTGACAGCTAACACACTTCCTCCGTACCCCAGACGAGCCTTAGCTAACTTCATGTCTCAATTTTCAGCTCCCAACTTGTGCAGATGTTAATTTGGATCATCATTATGGACGGGAGATGAGGAACACAACCAGTCTTTGATAGCGATCTCACTTCCTCTCTCCCTCCCTCCCTCCATTACACTATTTATCAGAAACTAGGAAAATAACAGTCCTCTATTCCTGCCCTCCAGGGGCAGATCTGTTTATCTTGAAGGTCACAGTCACATTTGCTCTGTTTTACTATAAAAATGGAACTCACCTTTGCTCACCTTCATCTAAGGGAAGGCTGTCTCAAACCTCATCCTGCTTGCCTCTATAATTCAGGCCACAATGCCTCAGCCTACGGTCCAACATCCCTATCCAGCTCTGTTCACTGTCCTGGTTTAGCTTCTTCCACACAGATCTTGGCAAGTTGTACCCATATGAAAAGGTCAGAGAGTAATACAAATTAATGTAATGGCGATGTCCTTTTTTCCTTCCTTAAAGTATCCTTCTGAGGCTTGTGAAACCAGCCAAACAAACAGAGAGGCCCTTTTTACTGCACATCATTCTTCTCTAATGACAGGTTCAGATTGGTAATGAAGCCTGTGATGATGATGTTCTCTCCTGATCACTGCCATGTGGCCCTGGCTGTAGCTCTACACCGTTGAGTCATGACAGTTCCCTTTTTACACTATTTATGTTTTAAACACTTTGTGTTTTCATTGTTAGGCACGGAGACAAAACATGTTAGGCGGCAGGTAGCCTAGTGGTTAGAGCATTGGACTAGTAACCAAACGGTTGCAAGGTTGCAAGATCAAACCCCTGAGCTGACAAGGTAAACATCTGCCGTTCTGAACAAGGCAGTTAAGATTGTTTTCTTAACTGACTTGCCTAGTTAATTAAAATAAAATAAATGTTCCAGTGCTTTTTCGGTGGCGTTAACATGAAATAAGATGGCAGTAGTCGAGTAGAGCACAGTACATGGTTGTTTCAATCTTTCTGCAATTTATCCTGCTCTCCTCTACACTCTTAGAAAAAATATATACAGTTGAAGTCGGAAGTATACATACCTTAGCCGAATACATTTAATCTCAGTTTTTCACAATTGCTGACATTTAATCCTAGTACAAATTCCCTGCCTTAGGTCAGTTAGGATCACCACTTTATTTTAAGAATGCGAAATGTCAGAATAATAGTAGAGAGAGTGATCTATTTCAGCTTTATTTCTTTCATCACATTCCCAGTGGGTCAGAAGTTTACATACACTCAATTAGTATTTGGTAGCATTGCCTTTAAAATGTTTAACTTGGGTCAAATGTTTCAGGTAGCCTTCCACAAGCTTCCCACTTGGCCTCCTTGCTCGCACACTTCCACACGCTTTTTCAGTTCTGCCCACACATTTTCTATAGGATTGAGGTCAGGGCTTTGTGATGGCCATTCCAATACCTTGCCTTTGTTGTCCTTAAGCCATTTTGCCACAACTTTGGAAGTATGCTTGGTGTCATTGTCCATTTGGAAGACCCATTTGCGACCAAGCTTTAACTTCCTGACTGATGTCTTGAGATGTTGCTTCAATATATCCACATAATTTTCTCTCATGATGCCATCTATTTTGTGAAGTGCACCAGTTCCCTGCAGCAAAGCACCCCCCAACATGATGCTGCCACCCCGTGCTTCACGGTTGGGATGGTGTTCTTCAGCTTGCAAGCGTCCCCCTTTTTTCCTCCAAACATAACGATGGTCATTATGGCCAAACAGTTCTATTTTTGTTTCATCAGACCAGAGGACATTTCTCCAAAAAGTGCGATCTTTGTCCCCATGTGCAGTAGCAAACCGCAGTCTGGCTTTTTTATTGCGTTTTGGAGCAGTGGCTTCTTCCTTGCTGGCCTTTCAGGTTATGTCAATATAGGACTCGTTTTACTGTGGATGTAGATACTTTTGTACCTGTTTCCTCCAGCATCTTCACAAGGTCCTTTACTGTTGTTCTAGGAGTGATTTGCACTTTTCGCACAAGTACGCTTCATCTCTAAGAAGATGTCTCTTTCCTGAGCAGTATGACGGCTGCGTTGTTCCATGGTGTTTATACTTGCGTACTATTGTTTGTACAGATGAACGTGGTACCTTCAGGCGTTTGGAAATTGCTCCCAAGGATGAACCAGACTTTTTTTTTCTTTTGATTTTCCCATGATGTCAAGCAAAGAGGCACTGAGTTTGAAGGTAGGCTTGAATACATCCACAGGTACACCTCCAATTGACTCAAATATGTCAATTAGCCCTATCAGAAGCTTCTAAAGGCCATGACATCACTTTCTGGAATTTTCCAAGCTGCTTAAAGGCACAGTCAACTTAGTGTATGTGAACTTCTGACCCACTGGAATTGTGATACAGTGAATTATAAGTGAAATAATCTGTCTGTAAACAATTGTTGGAAAGATTACTTGTGTCATGCACAAAGTAGATGTCCTAACTGACTTGMCAAAACTATAGTTTGTTAACAAGAAATTTGGGGAGTGGTTGAAAAASAAGTTTTAATGACTCCAACCTAAGTGTGTATGTAAACTTCCGACTTCAACTGTTTCTAGAACCTTAAACGGTTCTTTGCCTGTCCCCATAGGAGAACCCATTTTGGTTCCAGGTAAAAGCCTTTTGGGTTCTATGTAGGACCTTTTCCACAAAGAGTTCTACAAGGAACCAAAAAGGGTTCTCCTATGGGGACAGCCAAATAACCCTATTGGAACCCTTTTTTCTCAGACAGTATAAAACCGTCCGCATGCTTCCCAACAGAAACAGTTCATACATATATTATGATGACATTTTGTGAAAATGTTGTTTGTTTTGGCCTCCGGCTAGKTTTTTTTTTGGCTGTTCATACACACATCATTTTTTATTGAGGCAAGCCAAATCTATCCCCCTTCGTCTGTAATTGGTCAACAGTAGGGATTGTTCAATGAATGACAACAGTGTTTGTTGTCATTCAACGATAGACGACTTGTTTTCATGCACATTTTTTCACTTGAGAAATACTAAACTAAACATCCTAGTTAGTTGTAAAGTTGCGCGACTAAGATCTCCTTGGCAAAAACATCAAAATGAATGGGAGATTATTTTTTTGTTATCTTAGATTAATCTTAAATCAAATCAAAGTTTATTTGTCACGTGCGCCGAATATAACAGGTATTCACCTTTCAGCTTACAGTGAAATGCTTACTTACAGACTCTAACCAATAGTGCAAAAAAGGTATTAGGTGAACAATAGGTAGGTAAAGAAATAAAAACATCAGGAAAAAAGACAGGCTATATACAGTAGCGAGGCTATAAAAGTAGCGAGGCTACATACAAACACCGGTTAGTCAGGCTGATTGAGGTAGTATGTACATGTAGATATGGTTAAAGTGACTATGCATATATGATGAACAGAGAGTAGCAGTAGTGTAAAAGAGGGGTTGGCGGGTGGTGGGTGGGACACAATGCAGACAGCCCGGTTAGCCAATGTGCGGGAGCAGTGGTTGGTGGGCCCAATTGAGGTAGTATGTACATGAGTGTATACTTACAGTGACTATGCATATATGATAAACAGAGAGTAGCAGCAGCGTAAAAAGGAGATTAATTTTGAGGAATTCTATACTGGTTACGGCGTCTCAAGATGGACTAACCAGTACTATTGCCTATTTTTTCAAATTTTTCAAGCGAATGTCTTTTCAAGGAAAGGTCGAAGGTATGCGAGCACACTAGTTTGGTTCACATAGTCGAGTTCTACTAGGCGCCCGCAAAACCGAAGCATGAGGAAGCCTTAAGCCAGAGTCCAGAGCTATGATGAACATGCAGTGGCTTCTTCAGAAAGGAGGACTGATTGAACAGCTGTGAAACAAGCATCAGAAAGCATCAGAAAAGTGGTCTGAAAATAGGGGAACAGGAAAATACAACTCTATTAGCTGTCTCTGCCTCTGGAATTCATCAGTGCTTGTCAAGACAGCTGCCCTGAGTAGGCAATGAATTTGTTTCAAGTGTCTGTGTGCCAAAGCAAGCAACAGAAACATTACTACTCTCTAATCAAGGACTAAGCTGGCATATTCGCTCTGCTGCAACTGCCTTAGGTTTTTTCATTGCCTGTAAGAGAGAGATCGAAAGAGAGAGAGAAATAGACAGAGAGAGAGAGAGAGGCTGATGGACTTCTGTTCTGCCTCCCCTCTAAGCTTGTCCTGGTAAAAAGTGTATTAACACTGATATCAACACACTGACCTAAAGCTAACTGAAATACTTTTTTCAACTCRACTTCAGACCTTTGATATTGAGGAAAGAGTATCTTCACTGCCATGCTAGTAGTGGCTGTATCCAATTGTGGCGTGTCCTATATGCATGTAACTCAGATGTGGTCATTGTGGGTCGCTATGTGAATACGTTGGCCTTTTACAGAGTGGCTTAAGGAATGTGCCAATGAAGACAAGACCAGCAGTCGGTGAACAGAGCAGTTGGTACCATCTCCAAGAATCCAAATAAGCTAATTAAGTGTGACCAAAAACTTGAATTCTGCAGGCAGAGGGATTAGACTGTTTGATGAGCAGATTTAAGGGTTCAACCAAGGGGAACAATGAGAAACCCTTCTGGCCAAGCGTAATATTTCTCAGAACATTTTCTTTAAACCCATGTTTCTGTGACGTGTATTTTCTCCCACTTCAGACCCAACATCCTCCATCCCTGAGATTAAAGGGCTTTTATCATGTATCCTCTCCTCTCTCATGATTTCTTAACTTTTTTGTAGTTGCTTTTTCCCCCTCTTCCCTCCTTACTTTGCTCAGAGTGGACTTTAATGGGTTTTAAGAAATGTTACATCTCTGTATGGTTATAGACAAGTGTTAGTACCACTCCACCGAACTTCTCCTCCTTTAAACAATAAATCCCTGAAAGGAAGGCTTCATGCAGGTATGAGAGATAAGAATGATTCCAACTCGGATTGAAATGTTGTCTGTTTTGTGCGTCTGATTAAATCCCCATGGGAGCATAGCAGAGTTGCAGATATTCCTTTTTTCATTTGATTATAATTAATGGACATTTTTGTAGGGGTTGATACATTTTTCATAAGGAAAAATCTACTCTGAAATTTTGAAGTGGAAATTACAAACTTCGGAATCCTTTTTTAAACCTCAAATACACTCCACATTTAACATTTCCTGCATTGCAGGAAAGTTCTCCTACAACAGGGTGATCAAATTAAGATCCTACATCTGTAACATGATCATTGGGATCATACCAGAGTTGTGGACATTTCTTTTTTCTTTGATACATTCTTCTGGCCTGCACCTGATATATTGGATGTGCATATTTGTCTATTTTTTCCATTAATTATAATCCACATAATAATTCACATGTCCTGTTGCTGCAGGATAATTTTCCTGCTTTAGAAAACTAGCTCAAATTAAGATCCTACATCTGCAGATAGTTTTAGCTAAATGTCACTATAAAGTATCTAGGACTGTAGCGACAGTACTGTTCATAAATTAATCCATTGATGTGGGTGTGTGCTTTTCCTTCCTTTTTCTCGCTCAGCCAACTTTCACTACTAGTTTCCTTTACAGTACACATGATCTGTATTGATTCGCAAACATCAATCCAAAGATATGACCGTGTACTTCCCTCTCCCTATCTGCTCTCTAGACATTCCACACCCCCAGCCTGGGAGACGAGGAGTTTGAGATCCCTCCCATCACCCCTCCTCCAGAGACAGAGTCTGGCCTGGGCCTATCGGATGTGGACTCCCCCTTCCCGGGGCACCCGCTCCAGCACAGGGGACCCTTCACCCCCCAGTTCCCCCCTCAGAGCCTKGAGCTGCCCTCCATCACCATCTCACGCAACCTCATGGACCAGGAGGGGCTCTCCAGCATCAACGGCCTGCCATTGGTGAGTACTAGACTGGACCAACACTTAGGGTTGAGGGGTTTAATAGATACTACGGTCACATGCATAGGCATCAAGTACAGYGTGCTATTAGGTCATGCACCTCTTCAATAATTATAGGGGTAGGGTGGGTATAAGGTGTCAATYTGAYRKATTTGTTMATGCACAGAGAAAATAGAGTACCAAGCACCAACACTTGGGTACAGGATCAAGGTGCTGTCATATAAACATATAAATAAAAAAGGAGAGCCCATGTGACCATTACAGTATGATCTGAGWACCAGGAGAATACCCTTACCCTTTATTAGGCCATAGAGTAACCTTCACTGCACTCAGTGCACACCTCCAGTTGTTACTGCATCTGGCACAGCATCTGGCCCGTTTATAAAGCTGGAGGATGGAATAGTATCACAATGCCAGCTAGACAATGGTCACAGTATGTAAATACTGAATTCTGTTTGGGTTTATAAAGGAAAAACAAAGCCTACTAAAATAACCCTCTTTGTAATAGGAAAAGATATKAATGGATCATGGGCATGATGGCACAATGTATTTTCCCCCCACAGGGAGTGRTGAAAGTGAGTCCCCAAAAARTGCMACKGTTTCATGGGTCCGTATACAGTATTATGTATGTTGGTTCCAGAAACCCTGTTCTGTAGATGCTGATGAATCATTCTGTTCTGTCCTGTCCCCTCCACTGTCACATGATGTGTTTCCATGCCTTTATCTACATGTTGTTATGCTCAGAGCCTGAATGCACTCAGTCAACTGACAGACAGAGCTTTGTTTGAGTTCAGAATCCCAGGTTTTGTATTTGGTTAAATAACAYGATGCTACTAGAATTAACCTTTCGGTGTGAGTACTTAGAAAGGGAGTCAATGAATGGATATCCAGCTTAGCCTTCCTGTCCATTGATGTGGATGAGACTGTGGAATGGTTCCGGAACCCGGTAATCACTTTCTTTATGTTGATAGAGTTGTATGTTATAGATTCAAAACATTTWGATAGAAAAAGCATTCTTAAATGCCATTGAGGATGAAATGCATTGAGGAGGAAACGTGGAAATGTCACTCGCTGACACTATTACAGTAATATGGGATTATTATAGGAGGAAAATATGGAAGCAAAAAGCATTATAAACAGAGAGATGATGATATTGATGCTGTGTTTTTTGGGGGGTAAACTGCATTACATTACATTGAACAAAAATATCATGATAGTTTTAGCCATATTATCCATGTAAAAATGTATTTCAGACCCCCCACTTTTAAACCAGACACATATGGTGAATCGCATATGATATTACAGAATATGTATTTACATTCCGATATGGGCAGGCACTATAACATTTCATTGCCTTTTTTCCTCCCTTCCAAGCTGCTGGCATGTAAAATAATTGCAGCTTTTAAAATATCTGTGCTGCATAACCGAGCCCCGGAAGGCTTTTGCCTAAAGAATTTTCATTTCATGGTCAGTTAAGCTTTTTTACATCTGGAGAAGAAACGGAACCTTGACACAATTACGGTCCTGACTGTTCTCACGACTTGGTGGAGGATTAGATTTGATTCTCCAACATTATTCCTCTTTAGCACCATTTGCATGGCTCATGTCTCTGATTGTAAGGAGACTCTATTAAAACTACAGGGAAAGAATGTGAGGTTTCTGCTCCTTTGCCTCGTGGCATTGTCACTGGGAGACTGTTGCACACTGCTCTGCTCCTTTATCACTCAGCAAACATTGGACCACAGACAGAAAGGCAGAAAGGCTTACCGACCGTGAACTCCATTATGTTCTGGATATGGGATTGATCCCCAAAAGTCCTGAACACAGAGACAATGCAGGGAAATTACATTGATTTATGCCAYTGTCTTTGGTTTGAGATTTGAAAAGGGTTGAGGGAAGTAACTATTTTAATTAACTATATAGTGTTTATAAAAGTGTTATTACGTTTTAGGTTCATTTTGTCAGTGGAATGACATTGGGGGACAACATTATGTACACTACACTGTTGTGTATCTCTTATTTGAAACGTCTGCAAGGACACATAAATAAACCATGCAAATAAACCATAGTAAGTACGTTTCCCAACCAGCCACAGTTTTCATATTCCCCAAATAGTTTTCTCTGTTCTCTTAGCTCTGTGGCAGTGGGTAATTTGTAACTGTGATAGCCTCTCGCTGCACCACCATGACAAAAAAACAAACAAAAGGTGTACAATGTACCTGTACCATTTTCAAATCCCCCTCCATGTAGTTGCTCTGCCAAGTGTTCCACTAATTCCTTTCCCCTAATGCTCCATGTATGTCTAGCAAATTGGCCACAGATACTATAGTTCTACAAAGAGAAATACATGTCTGTGGGCTGGCAGAAAGCAAGTCATTATTTATTTAATCTGCTCTCCTAACAAGCTTCTGACTGTCATTTGTGTCTCGCAGCATGTGTCCTCCTGATTTGTGATTTGGTCTCTGTCAATAGTGCCAAATACTATTGGAGGTGGAACTGCCAGTATCTATTTATTTAGAGCTCCTTTCAATCTCGCTTTCTTTTTCATTTTTTCTCTCTCGTCTCGTTCTCTCTTCTCTCTCCTCTCTCTCTCTCATTCTTCTCTCGTTCTCTCCTCTCTCTTTCTCTCTCTCTCTCTCTCTCTTCTCCTCTCATCTCCTCTTCTCTTCTCTTTCTCTCTCCTTCTTCTCTCTCTCTCTCCTCTCCTCCTGCTCCTCTCTCTCTCTTCTCTCTCTCCTCCTCTCTCTCTCTCTTCCTCTCTCTCTCTCCTCCTCTCTCTCTTCAGTCTCACTCTCTCTCTCTCTCTCTTCTCTCTCGTCTCTCTCTCTCCTCTCTCTCTCTCATCTCTCTCTCACGCATGCACTGCACAGACCCGCCTGGGTGCTATTTCTTTCTGAAATATTCTGTCTCTCTAAGTATCCGAACAGAGCATTCAGACTTTTCCCTATTTCCTCCCTTGTAAAAGAAGCATGGCTTGTCTTATAAAAAGGTTCTAATGGTGTCCACATCTTCATAATTGAGTTTAGCAAATAGCGCAATACTCCCGCTTGAATAGAATGAATATGGAGTAAAAATGCGTATCTTTCTGTAGGTTTGTTTGCCCAAAATTGATGCAAAGATGCATGTTTATTTTTCATGAATATCTAATACTGACTTTTGGCCAAAAGTGTAGTCAAGTAGGGAATTAATCTGCATCAGTTTGCGTACGTACCCTATGACTTATTACACACAAAATTTTAGCCACAGCTAGACTAGTACATTCATCCACGAAGTTTGTTTTGCTTCTATAGCAACACCCAGCAAGTGGCATGCAATTTGGTCTGGACCTGAGCTTTTGTAGCTGACTGTATGTACAGTATGTTAATTACAACCCTGATTAGTGTACAGATAGTCTATGAAGTAATCCCCTAGTTTCTGACCCCGTCACAGGACTGTCTTGAATAAAAGGAATATGACCAGTGTGCAGAATTTTTTTTTTTTTACATTCTCGTTATTTTCCTTCCAGCTGAGGTAGCACTAACATCAGTTGTACGATCAATTTCTTTTCTTTTCTGTCTTTTTTTTTTTCCTCGTCCTTTCTTCTCTTTTTACTTTCAGCCAGACAAATGTTGTGCATATTTGGGTCAGTCAGAAATGAAAGATATCATGGCAGGCATGCAATACTTTGTAATGAAGTTCAACCTGACCTTCAGTAGATTGATTCTGTAATTTAGTTTTTTTTAGGCAGCCAAGATTGAAATAAATGATATCATGTTGAAACAGTTTTAAAAGTACCAGCGTGCACTGGAGAAATGGGGGAAGGGAAGGGTTTTTGGGGAGCCGGCATTAACTAATGGCGGGAGCGGGAAGGGGCATGGGAATGTGTAAGCCCTTCAAGGTCAAGTTAAAATGCGGGTTGCTGAAGGGCAAGAGAATTTGTTATTGGGTTGGTGGGTTGGATGGAGAGGGGATAGTCCAGTGAACGGACTGTGACTGTGTTATAGCCACACAGGTATACTGTGAGGTTTGGTTAAAGCCAGAGACAGGAGAGAGGAGTCGAAAAACAATTTTTATCTCATGCTATTATAGCCCTTTAACCGCAGCAATCTCTAAATTCCATGTTTTTCTCATTTGGCTTAAAGCACAAGGTCTGCCGGCCCAGGAGAGTCCAAAACGGAGTAGAAAATAAGATGTACCCGTTTTTAAAAGCCTAATGCATAGTAAGGACCTATGCTGCAGAGGGCTTGAATAAACTATCTTAAGAGGACTTGACCTGTTCATGCTAGGCGAAAGTTACTGGGGGCTCAATCCTTATAATTGACCATATAGATGATTTACCGCCTCTTCTGCAATGGAACATTTCAAGAGCCGTCTGTCAATGATTGAATGGAAATTTAAACTTGTTAACATTCTTTCAGACTGTTACGCATTCACACAGTGCCAACTGGTAATAATTCCCCCACCTCCCCAAAGCTGATTCCAATATCTTCAAAGAACCAGAACCCAAGGCCTTTTCATTGACATCACTGCTTTGAGATTTTAATCTACTGGTACTTCTTCTGAATGCAGTAATATGCAGTTTATCAGTCAGCTGCTGTGTTTTATTAGCCAGTGTGTTGTGGAAGAGGTCATCGGCTATTGTTGGGTTTTATTTGCCATCTTATTACATAGTGGGTTGGGATGCTTTGGTGCAGGGGAGAGGAGAGGGATGTGTAGCTAAAGCAACAACCTTCTATCAAACAAGCCAATTCTTGTGAGCTTGACAGGTATACACATGACTTGCTGCTGCTATCATTTTTGCTGCTGGCCTCCTTGAGCTTAGATTTTTTAAAGGTATGACAAGTGGTGGGGCAAAAAAGTATTCTAGTCAGCACCAATGGGCACATTCTCTTCCACTTGAAAAGATGAGAGAGCCTGTAATTTTCACATAGGTACAACTTCAACTATGAAGACAAAATGAGAAAAAATTCCAAAGAGAAATCCAAAAGGATTTTTACTGAATTATTTGCAAATTATGGTGGAAAATAAGTATTTGGTCATACCTACAAAAAGCAAGACTTTTCTGGCTCTCACAGACCTGTAACTTTCTTTCTTTAGAGGCTCCTCTGTCCTCCACTCGTTAGCCTGTATTTAATGCACACTGTTGTAGAACTGTGTTATCAGTAAAACAGACACACTGTCCACAATGCGCAAACAGTCACACTGCCAAACGCCACTTGGCCCAAGACCACAGAGCCTGTCAAAGGACACCAGAAACAAAATTGTAGACCGCCTGCACGAGGCTGAAAGACTGAATCTGCAATAGGTAGCAGCCTTTAGGTTGAAAGAAATCAACTGTTGGGAGGAATTATTAGGAAATGGAAGACTACAAGGACCAACGTGATAACTCCCTCGAATCTGGGGCTCCACGCAAGATCTCACCCCGTCGGGTTCAAATGAATCACAAGAACGGTGGCAAAATCCCAGAACCACCACGGGCGGGACCTAAGTGAATGACCTGCAGAGAGCTGGGACCAGAAGTTAACAAAGCCTTACCATCAGCAAGGGCATGAAGATGAAACAGTGGCTGGCCGTCTTTCAGCATGAACAATGATCCCACAACACAACGCCGCGGGCAACGGAAGGAGTGGCTTCGTAAGTACAGCATTTCAAGGTCCTGGCGTGGACCAGCCACGTTCTCCAGATACCAACCCCATAGAAAATCTGTGGAGGGAGTCGAAAGTCCATGTTGACCCAGCAGCAACAGCCCCAACAACAATCACGCTCTAGAGCGAGATCTGCATGGAGGAATGGGCCAAAATAGCCAGCAAACAGGTGTGCGAAAACCTTGTGAAGACTACAGAAAACGTGATTGACGCTCTGGTCATTGCCGAATACAAAAGGGTAATATAACCAAAGTATTGAGAAAAACTTTTGTTATTGACGCAATACTTATTTTCCACCATAATTTGCAAATAAATTCATTAAAAATCCTACAATGTGATTTTCTGGATTTTTTTTCCTAATTTTGTCTGTCATAGTTGAAGTGTACCTATGATCAAAATTACAGGCCTCTCTCATCTTTTTAAGTGGGAGAACTTGCACAATTGGTGGCTGTCTAAATACTTTTTTGCCCCACTGTAGATGTTGAGAGTCTCCATCTCAATATTTCCATCACAAATCCTTATTGATTGGAGAGTAGATTGCATAGACTCTGGGTTTACTTGTGTTTGATACACATGGCCATGTATACAAACACACTAGCTGGATGGAGCCTGATAGGGGAGAGAAGAGAAGGGGTTGGCTTGTTTTTTWAAAATGTTTACCTTTATTTAACTAGGCAAGTCAGTTAAGAACACATTCTTATTTACAATGACAGCCTAAGAACAGTGGGTTACTGCCTTGTTCAGGGGTATAATGACAGATTTTTACCTTGTCAGCTCGGGGATTCGATCTAGCAACCTTTCGGTTATAGGTCCAACGCTCTAACCACTAGGCTACCTGCTGCCCCGCTTGTCACATCTGGCCACTGTGCATTCGAGATAAGGACTTATTTACAGATTTATGATGACTATCAAGCTATCTTCTTAGATGTCTGCTGTGACTGCAGACAATATCTGCGTCCCAAAGGCACCCTATTCCCAACATAGTGCACTATGGGCCCTGGTTAAAAGTAGTGCACTATATAAAGAATAGGGTGCCATTTGGGACRCAAGTAATATTCTAATTAAAATGCAAATGAGAGGACAGAAGGACATAAATTAAGAGACTTGTTGCAGATTCACACATTACATTCACAACCACTGTAGCTGGAAATGATGTATTTCCTTTCTCAGGGACTAGTATTATCCAGGGGTGTTTTGATAGCATTGTTAACATAGATGTGTTAACATTAGGCCTAAGCTAGGGTATGTTCCCCTACTCTATAATCACTCACTCCTCTTCAAACTTTGTTTGTACAGCTTTTTTTGTTACATACAGCATATATGTTACACACATTTTACATGCATGGTACTTTTTTTAACACTGTAGTTACATAGCAAATATATATATTTTTTCATATAGATTACATGAATCACTCACTCTTTTAGGTAAATAGTTGGGCTGTAAAGAGCCGTAGATGTATTTGTAGCCACCAGTCCAGTTTATAATATTATACCACTATAGTCTGTATAGCAGGCTGGGTTATGTGATATTATTGTAACACTAGTGTAAGCTATTTCACCACAAACCCATTTACAAAAAGGCCAGCTATCACTAAAGCCAGCAAACACAAGATACATTTTGAAAGGCAAACGATCTTTGAGTAGGGCAGRGCCATAGCTGTTATGAAGAAAACTCAACATTTGACASAAATGGCAGGATGTGTCATTGCTCTAAGTGATATTGCATCATTGTGATATTGTGTTGAAATGTTGTTACACAGATGGCCATGGCTAAAGAGCTCAGTGTGTTTCATCTGTGATGCTCTCAATGAGCAGAGAGTCACTCAGAGCACTAACTTAGCTCACTACTGGAGGTGACAATGAGACTTACACATCAAGTGGAACATTTTAAAACTGAAGATATGTAAATCAACATTACATCGCTATCCTATTGCTTGAGTTTATTTCACCATTTATTAAAAGAGAGAATTGAATGGTTGGCATGTTTTATTTCACTATTTATTCAAAGAGAGAATTGAATGGTTGTCACGCCCTGGCCTTAGTATTATTTGTTTTATTTATTATTTTAGTTAGGTCAGGGTGTGACATGGGTTATGTGTGTATTTTGGGGTATTATATGGTAGAGCGGGGTGTTGGTTGTAGTGTATGGGTTTGTGTTGAGTGTATGTATCTAGCTGTGTCTATGGGTGTGTGTAGTTTTCTAGGAAAGTCTATGGTGGCCTGAATGGGTTCTCAATTAGAGACAGCTGGTTTCTGTTGTCTCTAATTGGGAACCATATTTAAGGCTGCCATAGGCTTTTAGCTGTTGTGGGTCATTGTATATGTATATGTCGACGTAAGTAGTTTGTGTGTGCACTTGCGTTTTAGGKTTCACGTTTGTTGTTTGGTTAGTGTGTTAAGTGTTACGTGTTCATCTTCGTCGTTATAATTAAAGAAGATGTATTCAAGTCATGTTGCGCCTTGGTCCTCTCTTTCACGTCAACACGATCGTGACAATGGTTGGCATGTTTTATTTCACTATTTATTCAAAGAGAGAATTGAATGGTTGGCATGTTTTATTTCACTATTTATTCAAAGAGAGAATTGAATNTTTTATTTCACTATTTATTCAAAGAGAGAATTGAATGGTTGGCATGTTTTATTTCACTATTTATTCAAAGAGAGAATTGAATGGTTGGCATGTTTGCATCATTAAATTGTATTCTATTCCGTCTCTGGCGGAGTATTTCTATGTAAATATTGAATACATTTCTGCCTTGTAGACTGTTTTGTGATAGGTAGTAGACATGGCATATGAGAAAGATGGGAGACAAATGGATTGTAAATTCAATGTTTCTGTTCTGAGAAGGTGTTTGAATATTGTTTTGAAGACAGGGTTCGTAAGGTTCTCTCAATAAGCAAGGTGTGTGGATATATGATGTGTTGATGTTGGGAGAGATGGAGTTTGTGCTGCTGCTGAATACCAGATGGATACCCAGGGAGAACACACAAACACACACACACACACCACACAAACACACACACACCTCCCAAACAAATCACATTTTTGTTGTGTTTGGTTATTTTTCACTATTTCCTGTCAGCTCCGCTGCATCCCTGATCATTCTCCCCTCTGAGAGAATGGCAGGCCATGTAATTCCATCCTCAGTGCAATCAATGCAAACATCTACCTCTCCCTTTACACAAAGAGCTTTTGAAAACCATAATGTTTTATCTGGAAGATATATTAGAAAATATGAAGATGGTATTGATGGTATCATATACTCAGCATTGTATAAAGAGGAAGAAAAATGCCCATGACACGCCAATCGTATCCCTTCAGACAGTTGAATTATAGAGTTGATTATACAGTATATAAATATATTTTCACTCTTTGGCAGTTAAAGTATGATCTATGAAACCTGCCAGCAGATAGCATTTAATCTTTAAACATACTGGAGGAGGTATCATTTGTGCCCCYGTCTGCCAGCCAGGGGAAATGTATAACCTTCAAAATGTCACAGAACTTCACAGAAATGTATAGCATTTTTATTTGTTGCATGGCATTAAATCCTAAATGTCTTCGAGGTAGTCATTGTGCATACAGATGTTTTTGTCCTGGTATTAGAGGTTATGTAGCCTAACCATCTCAAGGGTACTAACTCTGTCCATTATACACCAGGGTCTGAGCAGTCAAAGCTGTGCCACAGATTTCCATACAATAGAGTGTTGTGAACTGTATCAATTGAGCTGTGAAGCTATCAAACTGGCGACTCAGGTTTCAAGATAATTCATCATAGTTGATAATGGGAGAAGTTAAAGACCCAGGGCCATGTGTTATGTTATGTGATGCATTGTGGCCATGTGATAGTCTGGAAGAATGTGATGACCAGATTATTGTACTGTTATGCTCTGGTCCAATATATGTTTGTGCTGTATAGCCAACTCCTATTTGGTTGTCATGCCAAACAAATAGCTATATAGCACAAACAGATCTGGGACCAGGCTACAGATACAGTACGGTCTCTTACAAGATGCTGTCATATTTACTGACTTTTCCCTCTCTTTCTCCTCTGATTCAGAACATGCAGGGCCACCTCCACCAGTACCCCCCTAACCCCACCATGGTCATGAGATCCATCATCAGCATGAACAACCCCAATGGTATGATGTCCCGGAACCAGCTGACCACCATCAACCAGTCTCAGCTCAGTGCCCAGCTGGGCCTGAACATGACAGGACCCAAAATCCCCCATACTTCGCCCTCACCACCAGCCAGCAAGTCGGCCACGCCCTCACCCTCCAGCTCTATCAACGAGGACGACCAAGACCAGGACAATAGGGTGAGTGAGGAAAACTCTATGAAACTGCCTTATATAAAAACACATTTTAAAGAAGGCTGCACTAAGACTGTGCTCACTTTAGTGTGAAATAGACCTGATTGAATAGCACAGTGACTGCTTGATATTCATATACATTTGTTGAGAGTGGTTGTGTCAGTAAAGTGTCACATGCACATTCCTCTGGCACTACAAGTCACCATTGAATTACATTCATCTGTCTAAACCAGATCACTCTTCTTGTAACAGGTAATGGCAGGAGAGAAGCGCCCAGCGCCAGATGCTGGGAAGAAGCCCAAGACCCCCAAGAAGAAGAAGAAGAAGGACCCCAATGAGCCCCAGAAGCCAGTTTCAGCCTACGCCCTGTTCTTCAGAGACACACAGGCCGCCATTAAGGGTCAAAACCCCAACGCCACCTTCGGAGAGGTTTCCAAGATAGTGGCCTCCATGTGGGATGGCTTGGGAGAGGAACAGAAGCAGGTAATCCATCATTATCTGTCAGAGCAATCCTACACTATGACGTTTACATCACTGGGTCTGCATTCACAAAGGCTGTGTTTACACAGGCAGCCCAATTCTGATCTTTTTTTCGGATCAGTTCTGTTCTTCAGCTCTGAAAAAGATCTGATGTGAAAAGATCTGTGATTGATCAAAAGACCAATTAGTGGAAGAAAAAATAAATCTGAATTGGGATGCCTGTGTAAACGCAGCCATAGCATCTCAGACTAGGAGTGTTGATTTAGAATCAGTTTAGCCTTTTAGATCACACTGAATACGATTATATATGAACAGGACAGGGGAGACTTACCAGATCCTGAATGAGCACTTCTACTCTGAGATGCTTTGTGAATACGGGCCCTTGACTTTTATATCTGATTGAGAAGCAAATGCATGATGATCAGTAATTAGCAGTAATTGCTCTAAGGGGATGCATAAAGTCAGATTGTATAATTTTTCCTGCCTGCTCTTTTCCCAATCAATATGTCGAGAGCTACAGAAATAAATAGATGAATATAGAMWTCAAAAGTAGAAGGCTTTTTAGTCAGTTATATTGTGCTGCCTATGCCRGCAGTTATATCTTGTATCTCTTTACAGAGTGATCCTTTGTTTGTCACCTGTCATTCACACCTGTCCGTCTTGTCATAACAGGGCTATAAAAGCAAAACAGAGGCTGCTAAAAAGGAATATTTAAAAGCCCTCGCTGCCTACCGCGCCAGCCTGGTTTCAAAGGTGAGACTGCTTTCACTTTTCAGCCAACAGAAGTGTGAACTGCTGGGAAGAAGCCCAAGAACCCTACTTTTATTTCTTACTTGTTATATTTTTGATTTGACTTGATTATTATTGATATTGATGTTTGTACTGCATTGTTGAGGAGCGCTGCATTTCACTGTACCGTTTATAACAGCAGTATCCTGTGCATGTGACAAATAAACATTGATTTGATTTGAATTTCATTGTGACAAATAGTAAACTTAGATATTCAAATGTTCCTGCACGAGCTGCATCCACATCATGAATCTTTTCAAGATTGCAATCTTAGAAAGTAAGAGGATTTATAGCTAGACGTTGTTACCTCAGGCTATTGTCTAAATAAACATATTTGTTTAGTGAGTAAGTCTAGTGTCCATTCCTAGTCTGTATCTAACATGCTGTTGTTTCCCTTCCAGGCTGCCCAGGAATCAGCAGAGGCTCAGACCATCCGTTCAGTCCAGCAGACCCTGGCCTCCACCAGCCTGTCCCCAGGTCTGATGCTGCCTTCGCCACTCTCCCAGCACCCGTCCATGTCCTCCATGTCCTCCATGGCCCAGGCTCTCCAGAACGGCATGCCACGGGCCATCGCCCCCAAGCCGCTGCAGATGAGGCTGGGGGGCAACCAGATCGTGACCTCGGTGGCGGTGCAGCACCAGAACATGCCCAACGGTGTGCCATCCCAGCTGCTGAACCAGATGGGTGGAGGTGGTGGAGGAGGGGCCATGGTGGCCGGAGCCCAGCCCACGGCCGTGTCCCAGATGAGCCCGCCCATGCAGGGTGGCGTGGGGGGGCACATGCAGCAGCTGCAGCAGCAGCAAACACAGCAGCAGCAGATGCAGCAACACCTGCAGCACCACCAGATGCAGCAGCAGCAGATGCACCACCAGCAGATCCAGCAGCAGATGCAGCATCAGCATTTCCAGCACCACCTCCAGCAGCAGCTGCAGCAACACAACATGCAGCAGCAACAACAGCAGCAACAACAACAGCAGCAGCAGCAGCAGCAGCAGCAGCAGCAGAGGCATGACATGCAGCAACAGCAACTGCAACTCCACCAGATGCAGATGCAGCAGCTCCACCAGCAGCAGATGCAGCAGCATCTCCAACAACAGCAGCAACAGCACCAGTCCCAGTGTTCCCCACCACARCACTCACCYAGCACGCCTCAATCAGTGGGGGGCTCCGCCTCCATGGGCAGTCCCCAACCCGCYCCCCAGCAGCCACACCCCTCCCAGATCCAGGCCCATGCCCAGGTTCTGTCCCAGGTCTCCATCTACTGAGCCAAATGAATGGAAGATATCTATCTTATCTCAAAGAAGAGGAATAGAAATAAAAGCATAWTTTCCACRTTGCTTTTCTAAGTTRCACTTAAGAAGTGTGTAAGAATTAGAATGTTTTACAAAGAACTTGTCCATTGTTATAGACGGATATGAATACCTACGTAGACATGTAAAGGGGCAGATACCTTAGCTGGATTTTGTCTATAAAATAGGCTGCGCTATGAGGAAAAGTCGGTAGGCAAATGCCCATTGATTGTTTATTGTTTGTTTGTTTGTGTTTCTCCGCTCAATTGTCAATTCAAAACTGACTTTGGGCACATTTGTGAAAGGACTGGTGTACCTGACTCACACAGGGGAAGGAATGCCCTGTTTTTATTTAACGATAAAGCTTTATTTATGAGGTCAAAGTTGTCAGTTCAGCCCAACTACTGGACACAATGAATGGATTTCAACAGGCATTTTTTGCAGCTCTAACCTCTCCCAGAGAAGAACACCTGAACTGAATGACTTACAGGTACAATACTGGATACCAGTAACCCACACATTAAACTTGTTTCCACACTGGCCAGTATATTATGAGACTTTCTACCTTTTTCCCATTTTTCTCTTGCCCTACATTCCTGCAGATGTAACTGTTTAACAAATTGTCTAATGGAAACTCTCCATTAAACCATCATGCATTTCAGGCCAATGTGATATCTGAGTGCATTCATCCTATGGCATGAAGGCAAGAGACAATATCTTAAGGAAAAAGGGAACTGAAAAATGTCTTGGGGATGGGGGATTGTGGGGGTTGCTGGATGGAGGAATGGAGGAATGGACAGACTGAGACATAAACTGCCATAAGATCATTTATGTCATCATATGTCATCAAACTGTAAATGTAACCTACTGTAAGTGTTTTGTAGAGTTGGGGACCTCCTCTTTCCACTAAAATACCCATTTGCTCAAAAAGTGTGTGTAAAACTGGCACTCCAAAAAAATCCTCCTTTTATGTATTTGTTTTTACCTCAGATGTTTAACAATTAAATTATGTTTTTTTTTGTGTGATAAAGGGGATATTTTATGGTAAATGAAAAATTCCACGATCAAGGTTGATGGTTTCATGATTGATTGATGTATTTTTACACTACGTACTCCTTGATACTACAAAACTTATCAAAAGTAAGAAGAAGTAGCAGAGACACTTTGTTGCACTGTCAGAGCCAATTGAAAAGGCAATGGGGGTATTTTCTTGCCAGATGAAGTGATATATCCATGATGAAAAGAGAAGCGTTGTACATTTTTCATATCACCTGTTGTAAAGTTTTAATATGTGAGGCTGTAATTAAAACATTGGTAAAATGACCTGTATGATTACTATATCACGTAGTGCATTTCTGCTCTTTTATACTTTTTTATGAGTTATAATAGCAGCAATTCATTTGTTTGTATTTTGCTTACAGATAAAAATCCAACTGATTTTTGAAAACTGTCCATAGAATAAATACATTTCAGTATGAATATTCTACTTGTTTTTGAGCTCTTAATAGGACATTCAATTTAACATTTGAGCTTAAATGAAAACATAACCAGAGACATTCCATCTATTATACGATACTAGCCATAATTTTGTATGACGTCTTCATATTGTTAGCTATTGAAAAATTTAAAGAGAAAAACTATATTTATGTATATAATTATTTCAAGATAATAATAAAAAAAGAGATTTGTATGCTTTGTATGGAGTAAATAAGACGTATAATATAATAATAATAATAATAATAATAACGATGCAGGGATATAAAACCTACTTCTCATGTTGCCATTATTATAGTGTGTATATGTTTCTCTGTGATTTCAACATGGAGTACCAACCATTGTAACTGTGTCAAACAAACAGTGTTGAGACTGGAAAGAGTCAGCATGTAACTGGTGCTTGTCTCAATAACAGTCCTCATTCTCACTGACAAATGTTTTGGATTCTGACTCTTTCTTCACCAGGAACTAACCGTTTCGTACCACCACATATTAACTACTTCATTTCTAAGATAGCCTATCTTCAGGGGGCTCTGAGCTTACATCAACATGGAGAGTGAGTGGGGGAGGGAAGGCTGGCAAACAATAATTATCATATATCCACAATGAGCAGCAAAGCCATTAGACTACGTAGGGGGGAGGGACGTTTATCATAAACCAATTGTGAAATAAATCTGGACCTGTAAAAAAATGGTGAAATAAAACTCATGCATATTTTATACCGCCGATTTATATAATTTTCAAAATGAGGCTTTGTATTCAATTAGTTAGTTTGAAAAGGCATTTGTAATTTGGATTTTGAGGGCTGGCTGCTATTGCTTAGTGTGTAGTGATTGGCTCTTCATCTCTGTGTGGAGCAACGATGCCCATTTCTCCGCCCGGCTTGATTAATTGCAGCATCTGTCCTGTCAGAAGGCAGTAGTGAAGAGGTCCGCAGAAAAACTGCAAATAAGCTCTGGCAACAGTCTAAAAGCGCTTATGATGAAATGAAATTAAAAACAGCAAGTGCCGTTCATGACCTGAATCTCAATAGGAGAGGGTGGGTGGAGGGAGGTGGGGGGGAGGAGAGAGAGAGAATGTTGTAGAGTGGGGTGTCCATGGCGACCAAACACATGCTTAAAAGCACGCAGTAATGAGGCGGAGGGAAATGGCTGATATTATTCTGAACAGATTCACGGTGGAGCTCCCATTAATAATGCATGGAGCACCTTGTTATTCCATAACCCCACAGCACTGCGGTCACTGTGTGGACAAATATCTCACAGCCAGGGATGGGAGTTTAGGGACTGTTCAATAAAAATATTACAGATTTATTTAGAAAACATTGTTAGTAGCCTACATCCTCAACATACATTTTAAATTATTACTGTTGAGCAAGTCTTTGGGAGACTGACTGGATTAGATTGAAGACCTAGCTGAATATATTTCACTTGCTTTCAGTGGACTTCCATTGAGGTTTTCTGCAGGCATTTACACTACATCATAACCAGTGTATTTATCTACATTTGCAGAAGTAGGCTAGTGCAATATTTATAATAAATTATCCCTCCTCACAATTTGGCGGTTTTGATAACAAACATAACATAATAAGTCATATGTTAGGCTATATCAGGAATGGGCAACTTTTGAAGGCCCTCGGATAAATTTTCACAACAAAAAAAACTCAGTCAGGGTCTCAACTTACTGTTACAAGTTAGAATAGTAGAATACTCTCACGTTGGCATAAAGAGATTCGGGAGACAGACGCAGGAATGGGTAATAGTTTTTTTTATTTTACCCAGATGACAGAGTGCCCTGTAAAGGCACGGGGACGAAGACCAAACAAACACTATACAAAAACACAGGGTAGAAACCCAAACAAAAGAGCGAGGAGTACCTCGAATAAATAACATAAGCGCACAATGATTAACAGACGGGATGAGACCCGTAATCATCTGCGCAATCCACAATGGCACGAAAGCCAAAACACACAGCACAGGTACTCACACGCACCAACGGACATAGTAACAATAATCGACAGGACAATGGTAAACCAAGGACACACTTATACAATTACTAATCACTGGGAATAGGGGCCAGGTGTGCGTAATGAAAGTTCCGGAGGGATCCGTGACAAATACACAAGGTGCAATTTAGAAATTTGGTTGTGCATCAGCAGTTTTTCTCTTGTTATGTCAGTCAATGATAGTTACTCAATTAGCCCATGTCAGCAACATTTTTTTGATTGGTAAATTAGTCTAGCGACCAGCTATCTAAACTTATTAATCATGGTTAAATTACCGGCCGGGGGGCCCCCATTGATTTTGTTAGTCGGTCTCACTCAGATATCATATCAAAAACTGCTAACATTTCTCTCCATCCTATGGAACAATGTGTAGAATGTTTGGAAATTAGCTGTAAAACAGCACATTTTCCTCTCTGACCCATTGAAAAAATGAGTAGAATTGCATGAAATTAGTTATAAAATTGTAAATTCTCTCCACCCTATGGCAAAATGTGTAGAATTGCAGCAAACTTGCTTTAAAACTACAAAATGATCTCTACGCTCCATGTCAAAATGTGCAATAATTAACTCTAAAACTTAAAAAATGTCTCTGTTCTCTCAGGTGCAGGGGCTGCTAAAAGGTTTTGCTCACAACTGCGGCCCCTCATGATGTGTTCAGATTTTTTGTGGCCCCTACCACATTAAAGTTGCCCATCCCTGGGCTATATGATTCATGCATAACCTGAGCCAGTTGCCTTCATCCTTATTCGGGTCTTATGCCTCATATGCTTGACGTTGTGTTAGAGGAAGCCTGAGGAGCCAGACGTGGAACCTGTATGATCCCTATATTTTAATGATTTATTTGGGTCCTGTGATTTCCTGTTCAATGCACAGATACAATGTAGCCATAACAATAGCCCTGCTGCTACTGACCCCTAGTCCCCCAAACACCCAGACCCACGTAGGCTTGGACCATACCCCACACCCAAGCTACAGCCAATATCTGTGTCTGGACTTGGACTCCAACTCCGGTATGCAGAGTTGCTGACCTGACACTTTGCCTATCAAAACTATGTCTAATATAAAAGCACGCAGCCTTTGGGTGTGTCCGAAATTGCACCCTATTCCCTTTATACAGATGTAGGATCTTAATTTGATCACGCTTTTGCAAGAGAACTTTCCTGCAATAGAGGAAATGTAAAACTGTATTTGAGGTTTAAAAAGACTTCCGAAGTTTGTAAATTCACCTTGATTTCAGATTTGATTTTCCCTTACAAATAATGTATTAACCCCCCAAAAATGTCAGTTAATTATAATCCACATAATAATTCACAACGCGACAGGTTTATTTTCCAGCTATAGCAAACTGGCTCAAATTAAGCAAACTGGCTCAAATTATCATCTGTAGTGCATTACTTTTGACCAGAGCCCTATGTGAACCCTGTTCAAAACTGGTACACTATATAGTCCCAGTCGGTATTAAATAGAACGTTGCGGCCCCGCCCGCCTGTGAGGAAAACAACCCGTGGCTACCCAATTGACTAACAGCAAAAACTGACCTTTTTCAAATGCAATTTTCTTTTTGTCTGCTTGTTTTAGTCAATTACAAAACTACATTTAAGAAAAATACATGTCTAAAGATTACTTTTCAGCATTGCCTGCTCCCAAGCGTTCTCACTCCTTAGAAAAGTGTAATATTGTAGGGCTTCCCTAATGCCCCATTTCATGACGGCGCTAACGTTAGCCACGCTAGCCAAGAACAACAACACAAATAAAAGGACTATAAAGCTAGAAGTAGTGAGGGAAGTTACAAACAGACTATACTGAACGAGATAAATGTCTTACCTGTGATTGAATGTTTTCCCTACTTGGATACCGAGTCTTACCAGTCTTCCACATCGAAAACCTGAAACCACAGGGCTCTTCTCGTGGGATTTTTTACCTGGTTACATTGACCAGCACAGCAGCTTTTCAGCATTTCTTGTTATTTCTGTTTAACAGAAAATCTACGCCGAAGTTGTCTCTTTTACAATGGGGGTCAATGGTAAAGAATGTTTGTTTTCCCCAATTTGTGGGCGAGATCGAAGGGAATACCGACTCGGGGTATAGGGAATAGACCTCCATTTCAGATTCTGCCTTTAACTCCTAACACCTGGTCCTGGAGAGATGACAGTTGACCATCCAAGTGCAATGGCAAAGCTTTGTTTAGGGGAACCGTTAAGATCACATGTTTAAAGTCCACTGGTGATCTTTGTTTGGAGAACTATTGACCCCATGGTTCAATGATGAACTTTGTTTAGGGGGACTCGCTGGCTCTTCAGGCTTTGGCAAAATGAATTCTTGACTCCCCTGACCAATGGTAACCTTTGTTTCAGGAACTTTTGACCCAGCAGACCATGGATGGACATAGTTGAGAGGATAAGCAACCTCTCAGGATGATAAGACGAATTTAGTGTCTGTGGGAAGCTTGTGATAACCCCATACAACCCCTGTAAAACTTTCACTGATGCGTATCCATAATGTTAGTGTAGGGCATTTGCATTTTATTGTTGCTATAATGAATGTAGACCTACTAAAAAGAGTATAATGACTTGGGTTAGGGTCCTTTGCTCTGTTTTTTGTAAAACAAAAGAAACCACAGCATTAGTTTGCCGTGTTGGTAGTTTAACCAACACATTGAAACCTAGCACACACACATACACACACAGGACACACACATTCTCAATCCTTGGTGACAGTGATTCAGTCTTTAGGATTATCCCCTCTTTTGTTGAATTCAGTGAATGTAAGGCTGAACTGGCCACTCTACTGACCTTAGTTGGTCTGAGATTCATGCTATGTCATGCTATAGTTGGTCTGAGATTTACACTATACTCAGGCCTGATATTGGCGTTAGTTTACCCCAAAAATATAAAATACCATATTTAGAGGGGTACCCAGCTCCAGACGTGTTTATAGGTTTGTAATCAGACATTTATGTAGGCTAACAAACATCCTTACTAACCCAGCGTATAGGCTACCTCCTGAAATAGAACTAAATACAAACTGGAAATCCACTCTGACAGTATACACTGAGCATACAAAACATTAGGAATACCTGCTCTTTCCATGACATAGACTGACCAGGTGAATCCATTTGACAGCTATGATCCCTTATTGATGTCACCTGTTAAATCCACTTCAAATCAGTTAGATGATGAGGAGGATACAAGTTAAAGAAGGATTTCTAAGCCTTGAGACAATTGAGACATGGATTGGGTATGTGTGCCATTCAGAGGGTGAATGGGCAAGACAAATATTGAAGTGTCTTTGAACGGGGTATGGTAGGTAGGTGCCAGGCACACCGGTTTGAGTGTCAAAAACTGCAACTCTGCTGGGATTTTCACAGACAACAGTTTCCCGTGTGTATCAAGAATGGTCTACCACCCAAAGGACATCCAGCGAACTTGACACAACTGTGGGAAACATTAGAGCCAACATGGGCCACATCCATGCCCTGACGAATTGAGGCTGTTCTGAGGTCAAAAGGGGGTGCAACTCAATGTTAAGGTGTCCCTAATGTTTTATACACTCAGGCCTAATGAAACTATTCTAAGACACAGTCACTACACATCACTTCAGTTTGTTTTAGTTCTCATGTCTCTTTAAATCCAACCATCATGTGAAAGCAGCAGCTCTAAAGGAAACTTTAGGGTGAACACAAACAAGAACGAGAACACATTCCTCAAGTACAAGGCAAGGGAACATTCCAGAATCGTTACTGTCAACTTCTGCAAAGGCCATCGAACAAACATCTAAAGTCAAATATCAGTTGGACGAAAATGCCATCAAGCCTGCCTATAGTCCCACCATGCTGTGAACTGAATATACATTGAGACCACCCACTGGGCACAGGCGTCAGTTCTATGTCTAGTTTTGATAGAAATTTGGTTGAGTTGTCAACTAATGTGAATTCAACATGAAATCAACCAAAAATATCACAATTTATTGGATTTAGGTGAAAAGTTGGTTGAAAAAAACTAAATTCCCTTATGTTGATGACTTTTTGCAAATCCAATCAGTTTTCCACGTTGAGTCAACGTCATCACATTGAATTTTTTCTTGTTGAAATGACTTGGAAACTATGCTGATTCAACCATTTTTTCCCTTCTAGTGGGCAACTACCCTTAGCATTCTGCAGCTTGACTGGCTACCCATCCACATCGCTCCGGCCAAACGTCACGCCCTCTGGATTTGTTTCCTCCCCGATGACTTCTCAAATGCAAACACATTCAAACCGATCTGAATGGTCCCAGAAACCGAAGGGTTGGACCAGAGCCGGTCTACACGAATTATGAATCACAATTTTTACATCAGCACAAACGATTTCTAGGATGGTAGGTTGAGTTATACATGTATGGAGCAATCGATAGAGCAGTGGAATTAAATTCAAGATGAGTTGTCAGGCAAGCATTCTGAAGTTCTAATGTATTTTGCAGTATTTCTTTTGTGTTGAGTTGTAGCTACGAGTGACTAGTCATTTATGTCAGTGATTTGAGAACTCTGGCTATAGTATATTGTGACAGAACATCATAGCCCAGAGGTGTTCTGCAGAGTTGCCCATTCTCTGACATGGCTTTTTGTTGCAACTTACTTAGCCTGTTTATAAACTATTACCGAGCTCACATGTTTCTATGGCAACAAAACCAGACCAAAGTGATAGCTTACATGTGCGTGCTGTGTCATATCCAATTAAGTCAGACTGACTATATACCACCATTATGTGTTCCTCTGCTCTGGAGGAAAATCAATAAATATGGACGTGCCCAACAAGGATCCCCCTTCTTGTTTCTTTTCTTATCCACTTTGGACTAGCAAGGAAACCGGGAGGCTAATATAGATCAAGCCACTAGGATGTCTCTGATGCTACAAGAGGCAGGTGCTCTGTAGACACCATTCAAAACTTGGTCTATTCAGTCCAAACTCCTCTAACGCTCCATTCATGCATAGCAAAACACCATCTGCTGCTGTTTTGCCTGGAGCAATCACAGCTGACCAAAAAAACCATGATACCAGCTGTTGCCAAACAAAAGCCAAACAAAGGGGGCAGTAAAAGGTTAGACAAGTTCGACCGCGCTGAAGATTACTCAGTGGAGAGAGGGAGAGAGCAAGAGAGGAGGTAGATGGAACATTTTTGTTGGCTCCCTCAAATCATCAGAGTAAAAAGGGTCTATTCAGAAACAGTGAGTGTAAAGGGTTAACCATTAGATATTTAATCCCTTAGTCTAGAAGAGCCTTAAAGCATCAGTGGGTCAGGAGATAATAAAGACGGAGACTGTGGATGAGGATGGCTTCACTGTTCACACAGTCACCCTCAGTTCTATGTGTGCTCTGGGGACAAAAGAAAATGGGCTAGGGGGGAAGCATCATGGTATATTATCACTGTCCTGGTGCCTGCTGTAGCATGGAGAGGCTGGTAAGAGAGCATGTAAAACACAGGTGTTAAATGAGACTGAATTAAGCAGGCAGAGGGCCGGAGGGGGAATCACATGATAGAGAAGGAAGAATTATTCTAGTGAATATACACTGCTCAAAAAAATAAAGGGAACAATTAAACAACACAATGTAACTCCAAGTCAATCACACTTCTGTGAAATCAAACTGTCCACTTAGGAAGCAACACTGATTGACAATAAATTTCACATGCTGTTGTGCAAATGGAATAGACAACAGGTGGAAATTATAGGCAATTAGCAAGACACCCCCAATAAAGGAGTGGTTCTGCAGGTGGTGACCAAAGACCAATTCTCAGTTCCTATGCTTCCTGGCTGATGTTTTGGTCACTTTTGAATGCTGGCGGTGCTTTCACTCTAGTGGTAGCATGAGACGGAGTCTACAACCCACACAAGTGGCTCAGGTAGTGCAGCTCATCCAGGATGGCACATCAATGCGAGCTGTGGCAAGAAAGTTTGCTGTGTCTGTCAGCGTAGTGTCCAGAGCATGGAGGCGCTACCAGGAGACAGGCCAGTACATCAGGAGACGTGGAGGAGGGTAGGAGGGCAACAACCCAGCAGCAGGACCGCTCCTCCGCCTTTGTGCAAGGAGGAGCACTGCCAGATCCCTGCAAAATGACCTCCAGCAGGCCACAAATGTGCATGTGTCTGCTCAAAACAGTCAGAAACAGACTCCATGAGGGTGGTATGAGGGCCGACGTCCACAGGTGGGGGTTGTGCTTACAGCCCAACCCCGTGCAGGACGTTTGGCATTTGCCAGAGAACACCAAGATTGGCAAATTCGCCACTGGCGCCCTGTGCTCTTCACAGATGAAAGCAGGTTCACACGCACATGTGACAGACGTGACAGAGTCTGGAGACGCTGTGGAGAACGTTCTGCTGCCTGCAACATCCTCCAGCATGACCGGTTTGGCGGTGGGTCAGTCATGGTGTGGGGTGGCATTTCTTTTGGGGGGCCGCACGCCCTCCATGTGCTCGCCAGAGGTAGCCTGACTGCCATTAGGTACGAGATGAGATCCTCAGACCCCTTGTGAGACCATATGCTGGTGCGGTTGGCTCTGGGTTCCTCCTAATGCAAGACAATGCTGACCTCATGTGGCTGGAGTGTGTCAGCAGTTCCTGCAAGAGGAAGGCATTGATGCTATGGACTGGCCCGCGTTCCCGACCTGAATCCAATTGAGCACATCTGGGACATCATGTCTCGCTCCATCACCCAACACCACGTTGCACCACACGACTGTCCAGGAGTTTGGGGATGCTTTAGTCAGGTCTGGGAGGAGATGCCACAGTGAGACCATGAGCCCTCCGCCACTCATCAGGAGCCATGCTCCCAGGCGTTGTAGGGAGGTCATACAGGCACGTGAGGCACACACACTACTGAGCCTCATTTTGGACTTGTTTTAAGGCATTACATCAAAGTTGGATCAGCCTGTAGTGTGGTTTTCCACTTTATTTTTGAGTGTGACTCCAAATCAGACCTCCATGGGTTGAATAGATTTGATTTTCCATTGATCATTTTTGTTTGATTTTGTTGTAAGCACATTCAACTATGTAAAGAAAAAAGTATTTAATAAGAATATTTCATTCATTCAGATCTAGGATGTGTTACTTTTAGTGTTCCCTTTATTTTTTTGAGCAGTGTACTAGAAATGTGTAATAGTTGACAAACTGAGAACTAATTATAAGACCATATCAACAGACTAATTCTCATCCAAATCAACAAATAGAAGGAAAATCGAATGATCCACTGAAGGAAAACGGGTATTTTCAGTGAATATAGAAATGTATAATAGGTAACATACCTTGTCACTAGACCATATCACATATCTTTATACTTAAGCTAAACAAACAGATTAGGTAAACAAATATAAATAACAATCAGAGAGGGCTGGGTCACAACCTAAATGAGTGCATCACATTGCTTCCTTCCTTATTAAGGGGCTCTAATTGTCCCCATCGGTGTGATGCTCATTGCTCTGTATTGTAGAGGGATTGGCACCAGTTCCTGGACCCTGTGAGACTGATCCTGCTCTAATGTATGGCTGGTTGACCTGGGGGAGGAGCAGCAAGGAGATGTGAAAGACTGAACAGCTTGCGTGCCTTCAGACTTCAGCTGTCCATGCAGACTGAGGCTGCGTCAGAAATGGCACCCTATTCACTTGTGCACTGCTTTTGACCAGAGCCCCATGGTGGCTCTGGTCAAAAGTAGTGCACTATATAGGGAATAGGGTTCAATTTCGGACACAACATGACAGGGTTGGGCTCAATTCAGAATTTTGGAATTGACTCCCATTCAATTTATGAGTTGAAATTTGAATTGGCCACACCCCACAGAATGTAGAATAGAACTTTGAGTTTGAGTGACAGGAAGTAGAATTTATTTCAGTGCATTTCAAAGAAATCCCACTCAGTCATAGACCATGAGAGTTTCATTGATTCTGACAGGTCAGACTTCCAGATACCAAAGAATACATAACTTTTGTCTGGAAACAATGTACTCTTTCAACATTAGTGCTTAGAATAGTCAATTATATTTCCACCAACCATTTCATTTGTTTGGCTTCTTTTTGAAGGCCTCAAGGTCAACTTGAGGGTTAAACGAATGCATTCTGGGAAATGTTGAACCAAATTTAAGTGATTTATGAAATGAAAAATAACTTAGAATATTCACATACAGTTTTTGTTTTCCTTGATCATTCATTTTTAAAATTTTATTCTGAAAATCAAATGTTCAAACAATATTTTATATGCATGTATATAATGACATGTTTGATGTTTTATGTATATTTATGTATATAACTATGTATATTTGTAAAGGCTACACCTAATATAGAATAGAAGAGGCATTTGGATTTCATTGAGTTTCAATTCATTCAATTCTATTTCCATTAATCCAAATTAAATTTGCAATTCTGTATCATGTTTACTACTTCAATTCAAATTCAATTCAAAGATTTAATTGGAATTTGAGGCATTCTCAATTCAATTCTGAATTGTGCCAAACCCTGCAACCTGTGAGCTGTAAAAACACTATTAGAGCCACACAGACCTGTTGTCAGAATAGGGCAACCATCTACAAAAGTAACAACGTGTTACAAATACATGCAGTGCAGTGGGCACTAACAATATACTACGACCAGTACACAGAGAGGGAAAGGGGAAAGGGATACCTAGTCAGTTGCACAACTGAATGCATTCAACCACAATGTGTCTTCTGCATTTAACCCAACCCTTCTGAATCAGAGAGGTGCGGGGGGCTGCCTTAATCGACGTCCATGTCATCAGCGCCCGGGGAGCAGTTGTTGTTGGGGATTAACTGCCTTGCTAAAGGGCAGAACGGCTGGGTCAGGGATTCAAACCAGCAACCTTTTGGTTACTGGCCCAATGCTATTAACCGCAAGGCTAGCTGCCTAAAAGGTGTGTGTGTGTGTGTGTTGGGATACTAAAAGTTTGATTTATGTTGACAGTGAATGAATGGTGCAATTTCCTTTTCCATCTGAGGCTGTAAGAGAGGTGTCTATTGGTGGAACTTACATTTACAAACAGACATTGATGATAATGAAATTTAACTAACAAATGTATGCAGGTGTTGTTTTTACAGCGGATTGTCAGTTTGTTATTTATACTGTCTCTTCCAATAGATTTATGTTGTTCAATAGATTGACCTTGGAAATACTTTTTCCGGAAAAAGGAGTTTGTGGTAAAAAAATAACATTGAAATTATGACTCTTACATAATTAGATCAACTTTCTCCTTATTAATTTCTAAATCTACTGTAGCTAAGTTAAATGACACTATGTCTGTATGCCTGGAGAAGGAGGAGAGAGGGGCAGGCTCCAGTCTGTAACCATTAGCCTATTAGAGGTGATTTGGCTGCTGTACTGATTTCAGTGCCTGCAGTTTTATCAGTTTAAAGCACAGGCAGCGTTCATTATTTCTTTGCCGGGAGGGTCAGCCTCTCTTCAGCAGAACAAGTGTGGGTTGTGTTTCTGTCAAAAGGGGGGTTTAGTGCTTGACCCGCAAAGCCATTCAGGTCTCAGAGTGATCCATTGTTTGTGTCCTCTCTTTGTTTGCACTGTACAGAAGAGAGAGAGAGGGAGGGAAGGGGCCAGTGCAGGGGGAGGGAACAAGGGAAAGAAGCCAGGGTCTTCAGTGCAGTGCCAGAGGTTTGCACTCTTCTTCCCACTCTACACACACAGATCCAAGACTACAGTAGGCCTACACAGTTTCCTCTAAGTCCATGCTCTGTGAATGTCAACCTGAAGTCCTAGTAGGCGTGATTATCAATTACGACGAGACAGCCTACATCAGGAGGAGGTGAAAGCCCTGGTAGAGTGATGTCAGGAAAATAACTTCTCCATCAATGTCGACAAAATGAAGGAGCTGATCATGGACAACAGGAGACAGCAGAGAGAGCACGCCCCCATCCACATTGACAGRGCAGCAGTGGAGAGGATCAAAAGATTCAAGTTCCTCAGTGTGCACATCACTGAGGACCTGAAATGCTCCCTTCACACCAACACCGTGGTGAATGCGTAACTGTGCCTCTTCAACCTCAGGAAGCTGAAGAAATTTGTCTTGGCCCCTAAGACCCTCAAGAACTTCTACAGATGCACCATTGAGAGCATTTTGTCGGGCTATATCACCACCTGATACGGCAACTGCACCGCCCGCAACTCCAGGGCTCTCCAGAGGGTTGTGCGGTCAGCCCAATGCATCACCGGGGGCACACTGTCTGCCCTCCAGGAAATCTACAGCACCCAGTGTTACAGGAAGGCCAAGAGGATCATCAGGATCTTAGCCACCCGAGCCATGGCCTGTTCACCCCACTAACATCTAGAACAGGGCTGCCCAACCCTCTTCCTGGAGATCTACCATCCTGTGGGTTTTCAGTCCAACCCTAATTTAACACACCTGATTCTAATAATTAGCTGCTCAACAAGACCTTAGCTAGCTGAATCAGATATGCTAAATTAGGGTTGGACTGAAAACCTACAAGACTGAAGATCTCCAGGAAGAGGGTTGGGCAGCCCTGATCTAGAAGGTAGAGACAGTACAGGTGCATCAAAGCTGGGAACGGGAGACTAAACAGCTTCTATCTCCAGGCCATCAGACTGTTAAGCAATCATCACTAGCCGGCCTCCGCCCAGAACCCTTCACTAAAACCTTAGACACTGTCACTAGCCGGCTACCACCCGGTACTCAACCCTGCACAGCATATTGTATTACTGTCATTCTGAGATTGTCCAAGGTGGCTTAGCAGTTCAGACGTCTTTTTCCGTATTGTCGTGTCGTGTCCTGTATATATATATATTTACACCTTTTCTTCGCATATCTTTTATTTATTTTATTATCCAAGAACTCAACTACAAAAGCTTTCCTGCAAAAGCTTTCCTGCAACCCGCTTCACCAATTACAAAAAGTATTATTTACCTCAATCTGAAAATCCATCGTGGAAGCTAGCCAGGGGCTAATTCAGAAGCTAGCCTGAAAGCTAACCAGAAGCTACTCCGATAGCTAGCCAGAAGCTAATCTGTAGCTGCCCCGAAATTAGCCGGTTTGCTGGCTAGCGTTGGTGTTTCAGCTGCCCACGTTTTGTGGGCATCAGCTATTCCTTTAGCTCGATAATCTACCGGCACTTTTGTGCAACGCGACTCGGACCGGAGCATTCCGGGACTTTTTTCTCTCAGTTTCCCCGGATTCCAGCCGCAGGCTCTGGACACTTGCACCTTGATTTCGCAGCTAGCTAGCTGCAAACCGTGTGACTATTGGCTTACGTCGACCCCGGAGCAAACTCAAATCATGCTGGAGCTAGCCAGCTGAGGAGTTCCATCACCATCCGGACCCGTTTCTTTTGTTGCTGCTGCAGATACGGAACCCCACCGGGCCTTCACGACTGACTGCCGCGACTGACTGCTGACGTTATCTGCCCGAGGGATTTATCCAACCGGCACCTCCGTCCCGACGTTACCTGAACGCTCATCTGAGGCCCGCTAATCGTTAGCTGTCTTATCGGCTGCTATCTGAACAAAACCCCACTACACGGAACCCCACTAACCTACCGACGGAAACGCACGAGGTATCTACAAACAGACCTCCATCCTATGCTGCTACCGATAGCCATATACCCGGCCAGCTGTCTGGATCGCCACCCCGGAACCCCAACCAAATCTACTCACTGGACCCTTATTGATCACTCGATTAGCATGCCTCTCCTTAATGTAAATATGCCTTGTCCATTGCTGTTCTGGTTAGTGTTTATTGGCTTATTTCACTGTAGAGATTCTAGCCCTGCTCTCTATACCATATCCAACCTCTCAGTTCCACACCCACATATGCGATGACATCACCTGGTTTCAATGATGTTTCTAGAGACAATATCTCTCTCATCATCACTCAATACCTAGGTTTACCTCCACTGTATTCACATCCTACCATACCTTTGTCTGTACATTATTCCTTTAAACTATTTTATCGCCCCAGAAACTTCCTTTTACTCTCTGCTCTAGTAGCTCTAGGCGACCAATTCTCAAGCTTTTAGCCGTACCCTTATCCACTCCTCCTCTGTTCTCTGGTGATGTAGAGGTGAATCCAGGCCCTGCAGTACCTGGCTCCACTCCTATTCCCCAGGCGCTCTCTTTTGATGACTTCTGTAACCGTAATAGCCTTGGCTTCATGCAGTTAACATTAGAAGCCTCCTCCCTAAGTTTGTTTTGTTCACTGCTTTAGCACACTCTACCAACCCGGATGTTTTAGCCGTGTCTGAATCCTGGCTTAGAAAGACCACCAAAAATTCAGACATTTTCATCCCCAATTACAAGATTTTCAGACAAGATAGAACGGCCAAAGGGGGCGGTGTTGCAATCTACTGCAAAGACTGCCTGCAGAGTTCTGTTATACTATCCAGGTCTGTTCCCAAACAATTTGAACTTCTACTTTTAAAAATCCACCTCTCTAAAAACAAGTCTCTCACCGTTGCCGCCTGCTATAGACCACCCTCTGCCCCCAGCTGTGCTCTGGACACTATATGTGAACTGATTGCCCCCATCTATCTTCAGAGCTCGTGCTGCAGGCGACCTAAATTTGAAATGCTCAACACCCCAGCCACCCTACAATCAAGCTTGATGCCCTCAATCTCACACAAATTATCAATGAACCTACCAGGTACCACCCAATTCCGTAAACACGGGTACCCTCATAGATATCATCCTAACAAACTTGCCCTCCAAATACACCTCTGCTGTTTCAACAAGATCTCAGCGATCACTGCCTCATTGCCTGCATCCGTAATGGGTCAGCGGTCAAACGACCTCCACTCATCACTGTCAAACGCCCCTGAAACACTTCAGCGAGCAGGCCTTTCTAATCGACCTGGCCGGGGTATCCTGGAAGGATATTGATCTCATCCCGTCAGTAGAGGATGCCTGGTCATTTTTTTTAAATGCCTTCCTCACCATCTTGAATAAGCATGCCCCATTCAAGAAATTTAGAACCAGGAACAGATATAGCCCTTGGTTCTCTCCTGACCTGACTGCCCTTAACCAACAGAAAAACATCCTATGGCGTTCTGCATTAGCATCGAACAGCCCCCGTGATATGCAACTTTTCAGGGAAGCCAGAAACCAATATACACAGGCAGTTAGAACAGCCAAGGCTAGCTTTTTCAAGCAGAAATTTGCTTCCTGCAACACAAATTCAAAAAAGTTCTGGGACACCGTAAAGTCCATGGAGAATAAGAACACCTCCTCCCAGCTTCCAACCGCTCTGAAGATAGGAAACACTGTCACCACCGACAAATCCACTATAATTGAGAATTTCAAAAGCATTTTTCTACGGCTGGCCATGCTTTCCACCTGGCTAACCCTACCCCGGACAACAGCACTGCCTCCCCTCTGCTACTCGCCCAAGCCTTCCCCATTTCTCTTTCTCCCAAATACAGTCAGCTGATGTTCTAAATGAGCTGCAAAATCTTGACCCTTACAAATCAGCCGCGGCTAGATAATCTGGACCCTTTCTTTCTAAAACTATCTGCTGAATTGTTGCCACCCCTATTACTAGCCTCTTCAACCTCTCTTTCGTGTCGTCTGAGATCCCCAAAGATTGGAAAGCAGCTGCGGTTATCCCCCTCTTCAAAGGGGGGACACCCTTGACCCTAACTGCTACAGACCTATATCTATCCTACCCTGCCTTTCTAAGGTCTTCAAAAGCCAAGTCAACAAACAGATTACCGACCATTTCGAATCACACCACACCTTCTCCGCTATGCAATCTGGTTTTCAGAGCTGGTCATGGGTGCACCTCAGCCACGCTCAAGGTCATAAACGATATCGTAACCGCCATCGATAGGAAACAATACTGTGCAGCCGTATTCATTGACCTGGCCAAGCTTTTGACTCTGTCAATCACCACATCCTCATTGGCAGACTCGACAGCCTTGGTTTCTCTAATGATTGCCTCGCCTGGTTCACCAACTACTTCTTCTGATCGAGTTCAGTGTGTCAAATCGGAGGGTCTGTTGTCCGGGCCTCTGGCAGTCTCTATGGGGGTGCCACAGGGTTCAATTCTTGGACCGACTCTCTTCTCTGTTTACATCAATGATGTCGCTCTTGCTGCTGGTGATTCTCTGATCCACCTCTACGCAGACGACACTATTCTGTATACTTCTGGCCCTTCTTTGACACTGTGTTAACAACCCTCCAGGCGAGCTTCAATGCCATACAACTCTCCTTCCGTGGCCTCCAACTGCTCCTTAAATACAAGTAAAACCAATGCATGCTCTTCAACCGATCGCTGCCTGCTCCTGCCCGCCTGTCCAACATCACTACTTTGGACGGCTCTGACTTAGAATATGTGGACAACTACAAATACCTAGGTGTCTGGTTAGACTGTAAACTCTCCTTCCAGACCCACATCAAACATCTCCAATCCAAAGTCAAATCTAGAATTGGCTTCCTATTCCGCAACAAAGCATCCTTTACTCATGCTGCCAAACATACCCTTGTAAAACTGACCATCCTACCAATCCTCGACTTCGTGATGTCATTTACAAAATAGCCCCAAAACCCTACTCAATAAATTGGATGCAGTCTATCACAGTGCCATCCGTTTTGTCACCAAAGCCCCATATACTACCCACCACTGCGACCTGTACACTCTCGTTGGCTGGCCCTCGCTTCAAACTCGTCGCCAAACCCACTGGTTCCAGGTCATCTACAAGACCCTGCTAGTAAAGTCCCCCTTATCTCAGCTCGCTGGTCACATAGCAGCACCTACCTGTAGCACGCGCTCCAGCAGGTATATCTCTCTAGTCACCCCCAAAACCAATTCTTCCTTTGGACGCCTCTCCTTCCAGTTCTCAGCTGCCAATGACTGGAACGAACTACAAAAATCTCTGAACTGGAAACACCTATCTCCCTCACTAGCTTTAAGCACCAGCTGTCAGAGCAGCTCATAGATTACTGCACCTGTACATAACCCATCTACAATTTAGCCCAACACAACTACCTCTTTACCTACTGTATTATTATTAATTTATTTTGCTCCTTTGCACCCCATTATTTCTGTCTCTACTTTGCACTTTCTTCCACTGCAAACCAACCATTCCAGTGTTTTTTAGTTTTTATTTTACTTGCTGTGTTGTACTCACTTCGCCTCCATGGCCTTTTTATATCTTTCATTTTATTTATACATATATTTGTTTGCCTTCACCTCCCTTATCTCACCTCACTTGCTCACATTGTATATAGACTTATTTTTTTTTCACTGTATTATTGACTATATGTTTGTTTTACTCCATGTGTAACTATGTGTTGTTGTATGTGTCGAACTGCTTTGCTTTATCTTGGCCAGGTCGCAATTGTAAATGAGAACGTGTTCTCAATTTGCCTACCTGGTTAAATAAAGGTTAAATAAAAAAATAAAAAAAGAGACTTCTGCCCTATGTATAGTCATTCAACACTGCAGTGACAGTCTGTGATGTTTAAGATAAGGGAAGACGATAAATGTTTTTATGAGCATTGCCTTCTTTCTATTACAGCATATTGTATTACTGTCATTCTATTCCATTCACCCAGCTCAATATAACATTGATAGGTTTAGGCTACTACATGATACTCAAATTAAAATTAAATGAAAACGTAGGTGCAAAGGTCGAGAGAAAAATGTGATTAATCAATGTGACAGACAGTGACACATTCAATACCGCCTTGCACACTCTTGCCGGCATGTAGCTGATCTAGGGTGAAATCATTAGTCCAACAGTTGCAAACCAGAGTTTCTATTAGACAAATTCAGGTATGTTTATCCCCGTTTCATTCAGTTTGCTTCCGTTTAAGATTTTTTTAAACAGAATCGGTGGAATGAATACACCCCTGATCACACACAAACACAGTTCACTTTCTGTCACGTCTACTCCGGCTCCTCCCCTCCTGCATTCAACGTCGCCAGTTTACTAACCACCGGTGCAGGGAACCTTCATTACACACACCTGGCTTTCATCATTACGCGCACCTGCGCTTCATCATTAAGCACACCTGGACTCCATTACCTCACTCATTACCTCCCCTTTACCTCCACTTTAAACTTTCATAGCAGCCACATACAAACAGCATAATCATTTCGCTTGCTGTATAATTCCTTCTCGCATCTACACGTTCTCCTCCTCTCACCTTTTCCAATCGCTTGTGGACTTTAGTGCACAACACATCAGCTGTCTGTAACTAGGTAAAAAATATTTCCAAGCCAAACCTTCATATCATAACCTCTAACCGCTACACACTGCCTACATCGTTGTCACCATATTAGCTAATGTCATCGTCAACATAGCTACTAGAACTATCGAATTAGTAAACACACTACAATCATGCTGTACATTTTACAGTCAGTTAGCAGTTTAACAGTTACACCAGAATTGCCACAGTTGCAATAAATTAATAACACCAAAAGCTTACCTTGACTTGGAAGAGTTCCAGTGTTGGATAGCCATAGCCAGCTAGCTAACATAGCATCCCTCTCTGTTTGAGCCGGGTGTTTGAGTATGCTAAACTAGCTAACTGAATATAGCTAAGTGAAAGGAAAAAAACCACTGAAATCTCTCTCTCTCTTGCTTCTCCTTCATTTTTAAAGAAATTCATTTGAAAACTGTTCAACTATTGTCTTTCTCTCTCTTTGACTCAACTACTCACCACATTGTATGCACTGCAGTGCTAGCTAGCTGTAGCTTATGCTTTCAGTACTAGATTCATTCTCTGATCCTTTGATTGGGTGGACAACGTGTCAGTTCATGCTGCAAGAGCTCTGATAGGTTGAAGGATGTCCTCTGGAAGTTGTCATAACTACTGTGTAGGTCTATGGAAGGGGTGAGAACTATAAGCCTCCTATATTTTGTATTGAAGTCAATGTACGTAGAGAAGGAAGGAAACTAGCTGTCCTCCGGCTCCACCCTGGTGCTACCCTACAGAGTGCTGTTGAGGCTACTGTAGACCTTCATTGCAAAACAGTGTGTTTTAATCAATTATTTGGTGACGTGAATATATTTATTATAGTATTATCTAAAAATGAAAAATATTTGCTTAACAATTTTTCTTTCATGAAATTCACTGAGGATGGTCCTCCCCTTCCTCCTCTGAGGAGCCCCAATAGAACACTGATAACTTTAATAATGTTTACATACAGTTTTACCCACTTTATATGTAGAGTATATACTGTATTCTAGTAATGGCTCTTCCTATATAACTACTGGTGTACACACATTTTCTGTTGACATACTGTCCATACCGTCTATACACACCATTCACATAGTGTACATATACATACAGTACCAGTCAGAAGTTTGGGCCAAGAGTGTGCAAAGATGTCATCAAGGCAAAGGGTGGCTACTTTGAAGAATTTCAAATATAAAATATATTTTGAATTATTTAACACTTGTTTGGTTACTACATGATTCCATATGTGTTATTTCATAGTTTTGATGTTGTCATGTAGAAAATAGTACAAATAAAGAAAAACCCTTGAATGAGTAGGTGTGTCCAAAATTTTGACTGGTACTGTACACATATTTATATTCCGGACTCTGGTCCAGAAGCTACATTCCTGCAATTCTATCCATTTTGCCATGGGGTTTTGTACTGCGTATTTAAATACTGTGTTCTCGACATAGCACACTGTAATATTTATTCTACTGTACATTGTATTTTACAGTAGTTACACTGTTTATACACACTGCATATGTATTTATGTATTGGATTCCCTTTGACCCTTTGACTTTTTACAGCTTGAATTTAAAATGGATGAAATTGAGATGTGTTGTCACTGGCAAGATCCCAAGATCCCATAATGTCATAGAATAATTTTGTTTTTGGACATTCTTACAAATTAATAAAAAATGAAAGCTGAAATGTCTTGAGTCAATAAGTATTCAACCCATTTGTTATGGCAAGCATACATCCACAAGTAAAAATGTGCTTAACAAGAGTTGCATGAACTCACTCTGTGTGCAATAATAGTGTTTAACATGATTTTTGAATGACTACCCAATGACTACCCTATCTCTGTATCCCACACATACAATTATCTGTAAGGTCCCTCAGTCGAGCAGTTACTTTCAAACACAGATTCAACCACAAAGACCAGGGAGGTTTTACAAGGCCTCACAAAAAAGGGTACCTATTGGTAGATGGGTAAAAATAAAACAAAAAGAAGACATTGAATATTCCTTTGAGCTTGGTGAAGTTATTAATTACACTTTGGATGGTGTATCAATACACTCAGTTACTACAAAGATACAGGCATCTTTCCCAACTCAGTTGCAGGAGAGGAAGAAAACAGCTCAGGGATTTCACCATGAGGCCAATGGGGACTTTAAAACAGTTAAATAATCTAATGGCTGTGATAGAAGAAAACTGAGGATGGATCCACAACATTGTAGTTACTCCACAATACTAACCTAATTGACAGAGTGAAAATAAGGAAGCCTATACAGAAAACATACATCCCGTTTGCAATAAGGTACTAAAGTAAAACTGCAACAAATGTGGCAAAGAAAACAACTTCATGTCCTGAATACAAACTGTTATGTTTGGGGCAAATCTCACACAGCACATCACTGACTACCACTCTTCATATTTTCAAGCATTGTGGTGGCTACATCATGTTATGGGTATGCTTGTCATTGACAAGGGAGTTTTTTATGATTAAAATAAAAGGAATAGAGCTAAGCACAGGCAAAATCCTCAAGCAAAACATGGTTCAGTCTGCTTTCCAACAGACACTGAGAGACAAATTTACCTTTCAGCAGGACGATTAACACAAGGTCCAATATACACTGAAGTTGCTTACCAAGATGCCATTGAATGTTTCTGAGTAGTTTAGTTACAGTTTTGAATTAAATTGTCTTAAAATCTATGGCATGACGTGAAAATGGCTGTCTAGCTATGATCATTGACAGAGCTTGAAGAATTTTTTTTCAGGTGTGCATAGCTCTTAGAGACTTACCCAGAAAGGCTCACAGCTGTAATCACTGCCAAAGGTGATTCTAACATGTATTGACTCAGGGGGTTGAATACATATCTAATCAAGATATATTAGTGTTTTATTTGGATTTTTTAATGTTAGCAAATGTCAGAATTTTTCTTCCACTTTGACATTTACAGAGTATTTTTTGTAGATCATTGACAAAAAAAGTACAATTAAATCCATTTCAAATTTACTTTGTAACACAACAAAATGTGGAAAAAGTCAAGGGGTGTTGTCACGATCGTCGTAATAACATTTGAACCAAACCGCAGCGTGAAATCGGTTCGACATATTATTTGAAGTGAACCGCACAAAAAACAATAAAGAACAAACGAAACGTAAGGTTCTGGAGTGCTCACAGGCAACAACACAAAAACAAGATCCCACAAAACACAGTGGGGAAATGGCTGCCTAAATATGATCCCCAATCAGAGACAACGAAAAACAGCTGCCTCTGATTGGGAACCATACCAGGCCAACATAGAAATAAACAACCTAGATTACCCACCCTAGTCACACCCCGACCTAACCAAAATAGAGAATAAAAAGGCTCTCTATGGTCAGGCCGTGACAGGTGTGAATACTTCTGATGGCACTGTATGCTAATGCTGTACATATCATTCTTAGTATATCTTGTCTAATTTCCTCCAGAGTATATACAGAAGGTATAGATTGCATTTGGATTACTGTTATAGTGCTCTTTGGGTTGTTAACTGGATTCGTTCCGACATTTTAAGATTATTATTATTTTTTGTAGTTATTATTTGTGTACTTTGACATTTTACTGCATTGTTAGGAGCTAGTAATAAATGCATTTCACTGCACCCGCTATAACATACTAAACTGTGTACCTTGAATGACCAATAAACTTAGATTTGATTATTAGATTTTGGCCTAGTATGACTTCTAGGCTGACATAAACAAAGCAGGTAGATTAAAATTAAACAAAAATAAAAACAATTTTGGAATTCAATCAACAGCATGTACATTTGTAGGGTCCAATACAAACCCGGGTAGCCAAAAAACACTCTTAATTAAATTATTTTTATTTTTTATCTTTGATAACCAGAAGAGGTTTTAGGATTTGTTATCGTGAAACTTGTCTATTCTGGTCTTCATTTTGACAGTTCATTGCAAAAGTAAAATATTTTGGTCTTTTACTATTAAATCTAGCTCTTTTTGCCCCTAGAGGTTCAACTACTATTGAAATCGTGATGTAGAGGCATTTCATCTCAAGGGATGTGCTGGGTGGTACCACCCCAAGAATTACTATAAAAGCAGGTGACAGGGCGCCTTATTTGACAATGGTCTTGGTAAGTGGAGTGTGCCAATACATTAAGCATGATGCTTCCTTGACTAGACTACTGACGGAACACAAAATTCAAAAGGCAGTAAGGCACATTTCCGCATATGACCAAATTCAAGGTTTTTGCTTACTGTTTCATACACATCTATGTGCTTTTACAAAGAAAAAAAACATGTAGGCTATATAGATTACACCAAGTTAAGCATACCTAATTTCAAAATAGGCCATCATCACTGTCAATTGTAAATTATAATTCTTCACATTTTACAGGTGAAATTGCAACAGCATGCCAATTATCTGATTGATCTCAATAAGTTTCATGGGAATAGCCTATGCATTTTGATCTTCTTGAATTACTGTTTTATGAGTGAATTAGAGCAGATGGTGTTATCAAACTATTACATAATCAAAGTATACAGTATATCCTGCCTAGTGGCTCTGTTGAGTTTTGGCACATTTTTTTTTACTATTCAGCTTCAGCTAACCATCCTAAAATGTAATTAGAAACGAGGATGGGTTTTTGGTGTAACAGTAATGTTATAGGCCTACTATGCTATAATATTTGTTTTTTTTAATGTAAAATACTAATGAATCGTTATTTGATCTTGCAAGACATTGATTCAGCATTGATCTAACTTTACTAAAGGGCACCATTGTGAGAAGTGATAATCTCCTATTTGTAATAATAGTAATAATTATGAGTAGGACAGATCTTGATAAGTCTTATTTAAACGATTGGAGCGCCCTTCCTGGTTCTAGAAGGACAGAGCTAAATAAACGTTGATTTGAATAGCTTGAACACATGGTTACAATATACCCTATTACAGAATAAAAGAAAACAGAGAGGTGAACTATCAATTCATAGAATTTATTTGGATAGATGTATTCATCAAATCAATTGACCAAGTAGTGAACATAAATCATTAATTTAAAAACAGCCATAAAATCAAGCTTTTGGAGTAGTGTATTCATGCATCTCAATAAACCAGTGGCCATATTTTAACATGTAAATCTTGCTGGGGCAAACTTAAAAACATTTTTACATGAATGCCAGCAAAGCCACAACACAACACTAAACAATACACAAACTGTTAGGTCCTACATAAAGCTGTCCCAACAGCAGAGATTTATTTTCCGCACCATGGAGTGAATCCTTACCACTGCTACACCTGGCTATCAGTGGAGCCTTGTCTGGCAGCTAAACATTTAATTCAGCCTCATTTACTGCCTTTTAAAAAACATAGCTGATATGGCTGACTTGCTCAAACAAATGTGGTTTCTGCTGACAATTGAGATGTACAAACTATGGCATAAGAGAACAAAGAGCGGATAAGTGGCAATGCATAATTTCGATTAAGACATTCATGAGCGAGCTAGGACAGATGTAGTCAATATAACTATTTGTTCAGCACTTTTGAAATGTACAGCGACAGAATTCAGAACATGGTCCATTCTTACAGTATTCTCCCTGTACACCATGTCAGAACCGTATAATAAATAATGGGGGCATATAAGCAGACAATGAAAGCAGACAATATTCGATGATTACATTTCTCTAAACAGGCTATAGGCTACATGTGCACCACCAAGTCAGAACAGTGGGCTAAGTTAGGAAGGTGAAAGGGACCACATTTTTAGGGTGAGGCTCATGGGCTACTAACAGCTTACTACACAACATACACTTAGTATTACGTTCTTAGCTACAGAACACAAATCTCCCTGGCATATTACATAATTTATGCAGCAGCTTTCAATACTTTTTTGTACTCATCTTGTTGTGCGGTGCTCACTTGAACAGGAAGGTGGTACGGCGGTCGTAATTGGACAAATGTTGTCATCAAACTTTGTTATCAAAGTCTGTCATTCTCTGGATTTACAGTGCTTTCAATGCAACTGGGAAATTTGAAAAAAACAAGGTCGAATCATGGAGTCAGCGATCGTCAAGTTGGAACTAGAAAGAGGCCCAACTTCCCGACTTGGAATTCCAAGTTGAATGACCGTTCAAAACCTACTTTCCCAGTCGGAGCAATTCTTTTTTCAGAGTTCCCAGTTGTCTTTAACTCACTGAAGTCTGAGATTTTCCAGTTCTGAGTTTCCAGTTGTTTTGAACATGGCAGAAGTCATGCTGGATTGACAGCATGGCCTATGTATTCAACCTTTTCTGGCCCATCTTGTTGAATGTTTATCCTTTTAAGCTTAGAAAGAGACCCTTAAACCCAGACTTGGACCACACACCCACTCCACTGAATAGCAGGATAGTGATTGCTTTGCAAAGCTTGTAGTTAGCCACTGATTCCTTCCAAACTACTCATTTTTGAATTTGCGATTTCCAACTTGTTGTGTAATGTTTTTGTCCAATGGCCGATGAGCACCGATACATTTTATCTATAATTTCTCTTCATATGACAAGGATTGAAAAGGATTTGCCAGTAGATTGTCGACTTGATTCATGATGATGACTGCTAGATACGATTTTGAAAGTATGATGTTGACATGATCAGTCCAATCAAATCTACAGTATATATTACGTAATTTGAGGTAATTTTATCTGTGGCCAACGACCTTGAGCCTTCTTGGATGGGCACTTTTAATGTACAGTGCATTCAGAAAGTATTCAGACCCCTTGACTTTTTCTACATTTTGTTACATTACAGCATTATTCTAAAATGTATGAAATAGTTTTTCCCACATCAATCTACACACAATACCCCATAATGACAAAGTAAAAACATGTTTTTAGAAATCTTTGCTAGTTTATTTGAAAAAAAAAACTGGAAATATCACATTTACATAAGTATTCAGACCCTTTACTCAGTACTTTGTTGAAGCACCTTTGGCAGCGATTACAGCCTTGAGTCTTCTTGGGTATGGCCCTACAAGCTTGGCACACCTGTATTTGTGGAGTTTCTCCCATTCTTCTCTGCAGATCCTCTCAAGTTCTGTCAGGTTGGATGGGGAGCGTCGCTGCACAGCTATTTTCAGGTCTGTGCAGAGATGTTCGGCTGGGTTCAAGTCCGGTCTCTGGCCGGGCCACTCAAGGACATAGATAGACTTGTCCCGAAGCCACTCCGGCGGCTGCAGTCTGAGGTCCTGAGCGCTCTGGAGCAGGTTTTCATCAAGTCTGTACTTTGCTCCGTTCATATTTGACTCGATCCTGACTGGTCTCCCAGTCCCTGCCGCTGAAAAACATCCCCACAGCATGATGCTGCTACCACCATGCTTCACCTTAGATATGGTGCCAGGTTTCCTCCAGATGTGATGGTTGGCATTCAGGTCAAAGAGTTCAATCTTGGTTTCATCAGACCAATGAATCTTGTTTCTCATGGTCCGAAAGTCTTTAGGTGCCTTTTTTTTCAAACTCCAAGCAGGCTGTCATGTGCTTTTTACTGAGGAGTGGCTTCCGTCTGGCCCCTCTACCATAAAGGCCTGATTGGTGGAATGCTGCAGAGATGGTTGTCCTTCTGGAAGGTTCGGAAGTATGGGAGTGGGATCGATGGAACGCTCCTCCGTATCACACAGTCGGGACAGTGCGTCTGCCTTAGTGTTCTGGGAACCTGGTCTATATGATATAGTAAACCTAAATTGGGTGAAAAACATAGCCCACCTTGCCTGGCGAGGGTTCGCCGCCCGGATGTACTCCAGATTACGGTAGTCAGTCCAGATGAGAAAAGGGTGTTGAGCCCCCTCAAGCCAATGTCTCCACACCTTCAGAGCTTTCACGACAGCCAACAACTCCCGAACCCCCACGTCATACTTTCGCTCCGCTGGGCTGAGCTTCCTCGAAAAGAAAGCAAAGGGGCGGAGCTTTGGTGGCGTACCCGAGCGCTGTGAGAGCACGGCTCCAATCCCATTCTCGGACGAGTCCACCTCCATTATGAATGCCAAAGAGGGATCCGGATGAGCCAGCACGAGAGCCGAGGTAAACAGAGCCTTCAGGCAACCAAAAGCTCTGTCCACCTCAGCCAACCACCGCGGACGCACCGGTCCCCCATTCAGCAGTGAGGTAATGGGAGCAGCCACCTGCCCAAAACCTTATCCGGTAGTAGTTGGCAAACCCTAAAAACCGCTGCACCTCCTTTACCATGGTTGGAGTCGGCCAACTACGCACGGCTGCAATGCGGTCACACTCCATCACCAACCCTGATGTGGAAATGCGATATCCTAGGAAGGAGATGGCCTGTTTGAAGAACAAGCATTTCTCAGCCTTGACGTGCGCAGCACGTGTAGCGGAATATACCAGAATGTCATCGGTAGAAACCACCACACCCTGCACGTGCAGGTCCCTGAGAATCTCGTCTACAAAGGATTGGAAGACTGCTGGAGCATTCTTCAAGCCGTACGGCATGATGAGGTACTCATAATGGCCGGAGTTGATACTAAACGCTGTCTTCCACTCATCTCCCTCCCGGATACGCACCAAGTTATACTGTCACGCCATGACCTTAGAGAGACGTTTTATTTCTCTATTTGGTTAGGTCAGGGTGTGATTTGCGGTGGGCATTCTATGTTTTCTATTGCTTTGTTTTTGGCCGAGTGTTGTTCCCAATCAGAGGCAGCTGTCATTCGTTGTCTCTGATTGGGAATCATACTTAGGCAGCCTTTTTCCCACCTGTGTTTTGTGGGTAGTTATTTTCTGTTTAGTCTCTGTTACCTGACTGAACTGTTCGCTTTCGTTTTGTTACTTTGTTCAAGTGTTTCTTTGATAAATAAAATCCTGAACACTTTCCACGCTGCGCTTTGGTCCCCTCATTCCGACGACAGGCGTTACATATACGCGCTCCTGAGATCCAGTTTTGTGAAGAAGTATGACCCGTGAATTGACTCAATCGCCGTGGCGATGAGAGGTAGCGGGTAACTGTACCCCACCGTGATGGAATTTAGACCTATATAGTCAATGCATGGACGCACACTTCCCTCCTTCACAAAAAGAAACTCGAGGAGGCAGGTGACGTGGAGGGCCCCAGAGATTCAGAGACATTTGTCTCCATAGCCACCGTCTCCTCCTGTGACTCCTGGGAAGTGCAGCGTCTACCAGGAGATTTATCGCACAATCCCCTTGTCGATGAGGTATAGCTCCAGCTGGAGTAGGAACCCCTGGCACCCGACAGCCATCCCATCGTACTCCCTCGGGAGTGTGAGCCGAATTCCACTGGGACCAGGCGACGAAGGAGAGGGTTTTGGGACTGGTTGGAGTGTGGCTGGGGGAGGTGTAGGAAGGCCACCTCTCTCCCATCTTTCCAATGTCGCCATCACCTGATCCATCGCGGTCCCCAGACGGTGTAATACTGCCGTGTGGTGTTGAACGCGCTCCTCCATAGATGTCGGGAGCGCGTCAGCTCCTGCTGACTCCATCATAATCATCACAAGACAAAGAGAACCCAGTTACTCATGGAAGGAGGGAAAAATAACGCTCCTTAAACTTATACACAATCGGTATATAAGTGAAAATAACTGAGGCACAACCTCAACGAGCAACATGACACGAATAATCCCGCACAAACCTAAGCAGGCAACAGGGGTAATTATACACACAGAAATTAAAGCAAATGAAACCAGGTGTGAAAGAACCAAAGACAAAACATACGGAAAAGGAAAAATGGATCGGTGATGGCTAGTAGGCCGGCGGTGCCGACCGCCGAGCACTGCCCAAACAGGGAGAGGAATCACCTTCGGTGGAAGTCGTGACAGACAGTGCATTTCTCATGGAAATAAGGGAGGCCTTCGAGCTTCCACAGCACTACACACTTGTTCTCGACATAAATGTTGTAGCTTTAACCAGTGGAATATTTTTCCGTGCGCATTTGTAGGTTATATCATTTCACGTGTCAGTGTGAGACTCGCATGATCTTCTCTTGAAGTCAATAACACCGGTGTGATGTTCAGATGCAGGAAGAATAAGGAGACAGACATTTTCGGATTCGTGAAGGAACAAGAGACAGACATACAATTCCCGTCAGTGCACCAGGTAGGTGGCTTTGGACACCATAATTAAAGTTTTGAACTGGAATGGTAGCATATTATGGTGAGTAAAGTCAAGTATCTATACTTTTTTTTTTTTTTACACATTAGCAGCCTATACGCCCATTTCTTGCAAGGAAAATTATGAAGAAAAATGTTGGGAACGTCTCTAAGATATGGCGCAAAGAAGTTCATATTGGTGTAGCCTACAAGTTACCAAACGGCCCAATAACTATAACCTTACGAATTAGAGTTGGCAAGCTTGCAATATTTGGATATGGATGAGTAGGCTAATTGCACATTTTGCCCTCACACTGTTACCAATGTGTCAGTTGCTTAAGCCACTAACTAGGTTCAGCAATCAATATGGCTACAGTCCATGGCCAATTCCTCCCATACTGCACAGTGGGTTCAGGGACCATCTGAACATGTCTATGTTCTTTGCTTCCACTCCCTCAATACCAATGTAGCCTAATTGGAGAATCTGGACAGTGTGGGTTGAGAAGTGGAGGCTTGGTGATTTGGGTGACAGCCAGGATTCATGCAAACATAGGCAGCCTAGGCATGCTACTGACTGGAACCAGTTTAATCAGTGGGTGCAGTCAATTTGTCTTGGGCTTTGATGTGATGGTGGGGTCTGGGTGGGAGAAGGTAGGTCTACTGCACTAATTCTGTGTTCATCATCTGCAGCAGTATCATCTATCAATGTCAGGTTGGATGACCCCTACCCCAACCAAGCCTACCCTCAAAAGCTGTTCACATACATAAGGGGTACTTTTTTCACTATGTTCTTAATATCAGAATTTCACTCAATTTTAACAATACAAATGAGAATGCACTGCCACAGTTAATTAATGGAATAGTACAAGCACTGCTATTCCCCATCCCCCTCATCCACGCATATGGGATATTAAATGATTTACTGTATTTGGGATGATTGGAGTTGTAAGAGCTGTAAGGCTTTGCCATAGTCAGTGATGTAGTGGATAAAAAAAGCAAGTCAGTACATTTTTCTGCATATGGTGGGTATACTGTCAAGCAAAAAAAAATAAGTGGAGAGGACCATCCTACTCAGTGAATATCATGAAATGTAAATAGTGAAACATTAAAAAACTTTTTAGATAAAACTAGTCTAAATATATTCACGTCTCCAAATAACTGATTAAAAACACACTGTTTTGCAATGAAGTATCCTCAACAGTACTCCGTAGGGTAGCACCATAGTGTAGCCGGAGGACAACTATTTTCCGTCCCCATTTTGGTACATTGACTTCAATACAAAATCTATGAGGATCATGGTTCTAGCCCCCTTCCATAGACGTACACAGTAATTATAACGACATCTGGAGGACATCCTCCAACTTATCAGAGTTCTTGCAGCATGAACTGACATGTTTTCCATCCAATCMAAGGATCAGAGAATTTATCTATACTGAATCTATACTGTTGGTCTCATGTTTTGTCACACAACACAACGCCACAGATATCTCAAGTTTTTAAGCAGTGTTCAATTGGCATGGTGACTGCAGGAATATCCACCAGACCTGTTGCCAGATAATTTAATGTTAATTTTTCTACCATAAGCTGCCTCCAACATAGTTTTAGAGAATTTGGCAGTGCGTCCAACCGGCATCACAATCGCCAACCCTGCGTAATCACGCCAGCCCAGGACCTCCACATCCGGCTTCTACACCTGCGGGATCGTCTGAGACCAGCCACCTGGACAGCTGATGAAACTGAGAAGTATTTCCATCTGTGATAAAGCCCTTTTATGGTGAAAACTCATTCTGATTGCCTGGGCATGGCTCCCCTGGTGGGTGGGCCAATGCCCTCCTGGGCCCATCATGGCTGCGCCCCTGCCCAGTCATGTGAAAGCCATAGATTAGGGCCTAATTAATTTAGCTAGGACTGCAGTGCATAAAATGTGGTGAGTAGTTGACTCAAAGAGAAAGACAATAGTTGTTTTTTCCACATTCACGTTCACTTACTTAGCTAGCTAATGCAGTTAATTTAGCCTACTCAACAACCTGACTCTAACAGAGAGGAAAGCTGTTTATGTTAGCTTGCAGGCTAAGGCAATCTAACACTATTAATTTATTGCCACCAGGGCCCACCGGTGTAACTGCTAAACTGCTTGCTGATTGTACACATGGATTGGATTGTGGGTTTATTAACACATTAGTTCTAGTAGCTATGTTGACTATGGCGTTAGCTAATATGGTGACACTGATATAGGCTCTGTGTAGCGGTTATGATATGAAGGTTTGGCTTGGAGAGTTTTTTTCGCCTGGTCACAGACAGCTGTTGTGTTGTGCACTGAAGTCCACAAGCGAAGGGAAAATGTGAGAGGAGGAGAGYGCATAGATGTGATGATGATGTTGTATGGCTGCTATGCAAGTGAACTCTGTCAGCACGGGTGATCACGGGTGTATTCATTCTGCCGATTCTGTTGCAAAACATTTCTTAAAGCGAAACGTGAATTTGTTCAATAGAAACTCTTGTTTTGCAACTGTTTGGACTAATGATTTCATCCTTGATCAGCTAGATGCAGGCAAGAGTGTGCAAGGTGGTAAAGAATGTGTCACTGTCTGTCACCAATCACTCCAATGTGTCTCAACCTGTGCACCTACTTTATAAACTTTCATTTTCAGGCTATGTTGGGGGGACCACGTGCTGGGTATAAGGCAAATCAGTGTATCATGTACTAGCCTAAACCCAGCAATGTTATGTTGACCTGGGTGAATGGAATATGAATGACAGTCATCCAATATGTTGTAATAGAAATAAGGCCATGATGATCATAAAAAAAATGGTGCTCCTTAATCTTAAACAGCACCGACCGCCACTGGATTATTCACTACCCTGTATCAGATATAATTGCATGCTGTCATCCTGTGAATTATTTAGATAAAACAACAATAATTTTTTTATTAACCAAAACAATGAACCTAGAGGCCCCATGTTTTAGTTAGTGTCAGACAGTACCCTAAAAATGCATCAAATGCATTCAAACAAAACTGCAGGCGAGACCTGCTTTCTGAAAAGATTAAGGGTGATACAGCTAATTCAGCGGGTGTACGTCAAACATGAGCGCTGGCTATGACCTTTTCTGTGGCTATGAGAACAGGCCACCTCACAAGACAAACTGTATTAAAAATAAATGGAGGAGCTTTGTGGAAAGGTCAGGACACGTGTTTCTGAGATGTCTGGTATAAGTCTGTCTATAAGTATATATACCGTAAAACTTAAATTAAACGGCAGGTCTCAAATAGCCGCCTGTCCCTTTTAATTCCCCGGCAATGTCACACATTTCAGCAAATAAATGCCTGTTTCAAATAAACGCCTTGTCTAAATGAATTGTTTATGAGGTTACCATGAATTACCATAAATTGTTTACAATGTTTAATGTTTGATTTGTTACGTTAAAGATGCACTCCGCAGAAATCGCTCCGCCATTTCCTGGTTGCTAAAATTCTAATAGTTCGCCTAATTTCAGTTTGTGACAAAACAAGCTAGTATAGTGTAGAGAATCATTGTACCATCTAAACCGCTATGAAATAGCTTTTCCATAACAAAAAATATTGTATTTGGAGCTGTTTGAAGCTGGTGTACAAAACCGAAAGGAAAAGACGCAAAAATGAAACTTGAAAATGGGAGGCATAGAAATAGCGCACATAGAACAGAGCTACCGCTTCTTAGAATTGCTTTCAATGAGAATGACAGAGCTGTAACTCACATTTCTATGTGAATTTGGTCTTTGCTTCCCATTCTTAAGTTTTGTTTTGCGTCTTTTACTTTCGGTTTTGTACACCAGCTTCAAACGGCTGGTGTACAAAATACATTATTTTTGGTTATTAAAATATATTTCCCAGGGGTTTAGATGGTACAATGATTCTCTACACTATACATTACTTGTTTTGTCACATAAACTGAAATCTAAAAGCACACTTTTAGAATTTAATCAAACTGGAAATGGCAAAGCATTTCTGCATATTGCACCTTTTAAAGAATTCAGTATTGGCTTGTAATACTAGTAAGAAACTGCTAGCCATTGGCTGCTAATAGCTGAGATCTGCTAGCTATCTGGCAAGCACAAAACAGTCAACAACTTTGGGAGATCAGACATGTAGAAATCGATAACCTTCCAGTGGTGAAAGTAAGAACTGCCGAAAATACACAGTCAAAGAGTAGAAGAATTATTCTATAAAGGATTTTTTTTAAATTATACAGGCATACTAAGACAAAAGAAACGTGACACAGTGTGTAAATGATAACATATTAGTGCAGGAATTGAATAAATGTATTAAAATGCTGGAAGTGAATGCTGGAATTAAACAATTAACAATGTACATGAGCAAAAGCTATGTGCATTAAGGAAATAGAAGCCTGGCTCAAATAAAAGCCTGTCTAGTAAGCACCTTTTGGTGATTTAAGCAAATAAACACATGGGCTATTAATCTAAGATTTATGGTAGGCCTAGTATGTGGGTGGTTGGCCGCCTTAATGATACTGTACGGAGAAAGGGAAAACAAGATGGTCAAAGACATTATAATGAGTCTTTGAGAAATAAATTGCTGTGGATGTATAACATTTTCTTTTAGAGGTTGAACTCTTAAATGTTTTATTCTGTTTAATTGACTTTGACTTTATGGAATGCATAATTGCTATGTTTTGGTATTCAATGCTGAAGTAATCTAACCCTAGATCATTAGTGTTTTTTTACCATTTATAATCAAAAGAAGTATGACGATGGTAGCTTGTAGGCCTGATTGCTGGAATACCACATTTCGTCTTGCTTTCCTGCAGGCCTACGGGAGACTGTAGCTTGTTGCCACAGGCAGCCACACACCATTGCAGGAGAGGGGACCTACACCTACAGTAGGAGTTGGAGTGGACCGTCTCAGAACTGCAGCTACACTGTGATTAGGAGCTGTGCTCCATAACATCTGTCTTCCTAGTAACATTAGGACTATGACATATTTCTTTCCTTCGGGAGGTCAGTGGGTGCGTTTAAGGGTCATTGGTTTGGGGAAGGTCGGAGTTGGCCATTGTGTTTGGCCATTGTGGACGCTTCATAGACTATAACAAAGTGTCCACCATAACAGCTGCAGTGTTGAAATTAACTGACCATTTAAGCCCTGATGAACTTGGGTCTTTGTCACTTCTCTTTGGATCCCTTGATTTTCATTTCCTAGGCCGTATTGGTTTTGGATATCATTTTATGACTGATTTAAGGTCCTGCTGTAGGCCTAGTTATGGTAACATAATCAAATCAAATCAAATTTTATTTGTCACATACACATGGTTAGCAGATGTTAATGCGAGTGTAGCGAAATGCTTGTGCTTCTAGTTCCGACAATGCAGTAATAACCAACAAGTAATCTAAACCTAACATTCCACAACTACTACCTTATACACACAGTGTAAAGGGATAAAGAATATGTACATAAAGATATATGTGAGTGATGGTACAGAACGGCATAGGCAAGATGCAGTAGATGGTATAGAGTACGGTATATACATATGAGATGAGTACTGTAGGGTATGTAAACATAAAGTGGCATAGTTTAAGTGGCTAGTGGTACATGTATTACATTAAAGATGGCAAGATGCAGTAGATTGATATAGAGTACAAGTATATAAATATACATGTGAGATGAGTAATGTAGGGTATGTAAACATTATATTAAGTGGCATTGTTTAAAGTTGGCTAGTGGTACATTTTTACATAATTTCCATCAATTCCCATTATTAAAGTGGCTGTAGTTGAGTCAGTATGTTGGCAGCGGCCACTAAATGTTAGTGGTGGCTGTTTAACAGTCTGATGGCCTTGAGATAGAAGCTGTTTTTCAGTCTCTCGGTCCCTGCTTTGATGCACTGTACTGACCTCACCTTCTGGATGATAGCGGGGTGAACAGGCAGTGGCTTGGGTGGTTGTTGTCCTTGATGATCTTTATGGCCTTCTGTGACATCGGGTGGTGTAGGTGTCCTGGAGGGCAGGTAGTTTGCCCCGGTGATGCGTTGTGCAGACTCACTACCTCTGGAGAGCCTTACGGTTTGTGGGCGGAGCAGTTGCCGTACCAGGCGGTGATACAGCCCGACAGGATGCTCTCGATTGTGCATCTGTAGAAGTTTGTGAGTGCTTTTGTGACAAGCGAATTTCTTCAGCCTCCTGAGGTTGAAGAGGCGCTGCTGCGCCTTCTTCACAACGCTGTCTGTGTGGGTGGACCAATTCAGTTTGTCCGTGATGTGTAACACCGAGAACTTAAACCTTTCCACCTTCTCCACTACTGTCCTTCGATGTGATAGGGGGGTGCCCCTTCTGCTGTTTCCTGAAGCCACAATCATCTCCTTTGTTTTGTTGACGTTGAGTGTGAGGTTATTTTCCTGACACCACACTCCGAGGGCCTCACTCCTCCCTGTAGGCCGTCTCGTCGTTGTTGGTAATCAGCCTACACTGTAGTGTCGTCCGCAAACTTGATGATTGAGTTGGAGGCGTGCATGGCCACGCATCGTGGGTGAACAGGGAGTACAGGAGAGGGCTCAGAACGCATCCTTGTGGGGCCCCAGTGTTGAGGATCAGCGGGGTGGAGATGTTGTTACCTACCCTCACCACCTGGGGCGGGCCCGTCAGGAAGTCCAGGACCCAGTTGCACAGCGCGGGGTCGAGACCCAGGGTCTCGAGCTTGATGACGAGTTTGGAGGGTACTATGGTGTTAAATGCTGAGCTGTAGTCGATGAACAGCATTCTCACTAGGTATTCCTCTTGTCCAGATGGGTTAGGGCAGTGTGCGTGTGGTTGCGATTGCGTCGTCTGTGGACCTATTGGGTCGGTAAGCAAATTGGAGTGGGCTAGGGTGTCAGGTAGGGTGGAGTGATATGTCCTTGATTAGTCTCTCAAAGCACTTCATGATGACGGAAGTGAGTGCTACGGGGTGGTAGTCGTTTAGCTCAGTTACCTTAGCTTTCTTGGGACAGGAACAATGGTGGCCTCTTGAAGCATTGTGGAACAGCAGACTGGGATAAGGATTTATTGAATATGTCTTAAACACACCAGCGCAGCTGTCTGGCGCATGCTCTGAGGACGCGGCTGGGAATGCCGTCTGGGCCTGCAGCCTTGCGAGGGTTAACACGTTTAAATGTTTTACTCACCTCGGCTGCAGTGAAGGAGAGCCCGCAGGTTTTTGGTAGCGGGCCGTGTCAGTGGCACTGTATTGTCCTCAAAGCGAGCAAAAAAGTTATTTAGCCTGTCTGGGAGCAAGACATCCTGGTCCGCGACGGGGCTGGTTTTCTTTTTTGTAATCCGTGATTGACTGTAGACCCTGTAGACCCTGTGTCTGAGCTGTTGAATTGCGACTCTACTTTGTCTCTATACTGGGACTTAGCTTGTTTGATTGCCTTGCGGAGGGAATAGCTACACTGTTTGTATTCGGTCATGTTTCCGGTCACCTTGCCTGGTTAAAAGCAGTGGTTCGCGCTTTCAGTTCCACGCGAATGCTGCCATCATCGACGGTTTTCTGGTTTGGGATGTTTTAATCGTTGCTGTGGGTCGACATCGTCAATGCACTTTCTAATGAACTCGCTCACCGAATCAGCGTATTCGTCAATATTGTTGTTGGACGCAATGCGGAACATATCCAATCCACGTGATCGAAGCAGTCTTGAAGCGTGGAATCAGATCGGTCGGAACCAGCGTTGAACAGACCTGAGCGAGGGAGCTTGTTGTTTTAGTTTCTGTTGTAGGCTGGAAGCAAACAAAATGGAGTCGTGGTCAGCTTTTCCGAAAGGAGGGCGGGGGAGGGCCTTATATGCGTCGCGGAAGTTAGTATAACAATGATCCAAGGTTTTTACCAGCCCTGGTAGCACAATCGATATGCTGATAGAATTTAGGGAGTTTGTTTTCAGATTAGCCTTGTTAAATTCCAGCTCGATGATGCAGCCTCAGGGTGTGTGGTTTCCAGTTTACAAAGAGTCAGATAAAGTTCGTTCAGGGGCCATCGATGTGTCTGCTTGGGGGGAATATATACGGCTGTGATTATAATCGAAGAGAAATTCCCTTGGTAGATAATGCGGTCGACATTTGATTGTGAGGAATTCTAGATCAGGTGAACAGAATGATTGAGTTCCTGTATGTTGTTATGATCAACACCACGTCTCGTTAATCATAAGGCATACACCCCCGCCCCTCTTCTTACCAGAAGATGTTTGTTTCTGTCGGTGCGATGCGTGAAGAAACCACTGGCTGCACCGACTCCGTTTAGAGTCTCTTGAGTGAGCCATGTTTCCGTGAAGCAAAGAACGTTAAAATCTCTGATGTCTCTCTGGAATGTTACCCTTGCTCGGATTTCATCAACCTTATTGTCAAGAGACTGGACATTGGCGAGTAGTATGCTAGGGAGTGGAGCGCGATGTGCCCGTCTTCCGAGGCCTGACCAGGAGACCGCTTCGTTTTCCCCTTTTACGGCGTCGCTTAGGGTCGCCGGCTGGGATCAGATCCATTGTATTGGGTGGAAGGCAAAACACTGGAATCGCTTCGGGAAAGTCATATTCCTGGTTGTAACGATGGTGAGTTGACGTTGCTCTTATATTCAGTAGTTCTCCCGACTGTATGTAATGAAACTAAGATTACCTGGAGGTACCAATGTAAGGAATAACACATAAAAAAACAAAATACTGCATATTTTCCTAGGAACGCGAAGCGAGGCGGCCATCTCGGTCGGTGCCGGAAATAGAACGTAGTGCACAAATTAGTGTGGCTTGTAGTAACTTGAGTCAAGCAAGGTTTTGATTATGTAACTTGTTGAATGAGCAGATCCTTTTTGTGTCTTTGTATTCATACAATAATCAAGATTGATTAGACAGCAATTGCCATCTGATTTGCAAACGTTTTGGGTGATTTGAGTTTAAAATGCAGTAGCACACTCAATTTCAAAATGTGAATTTTATTCAAATTGTCACTTGAGCAGGTAATTTCCTATACTGATTTTAGCACTAGGCTACTTCACGGCTATAGCATGATATGTCCACCGGGGTGTCAGTAGGCTTAATGGGCAGCAGACCTGGGCAGAAAATAGTTGTATATAAATGTTTTCAAATACTTGAGATAGTCTAATATAGTTTGAGGTGTTTCAACTAAAAGCCAACTACAGTCTTTTCTTTGATATTCAAACACAGGTCTCAGAAAAACAAATAATATTTGTAAGTATTTTGAATATGTCTCAGAAAACCAAATAATATTTGAAGGTATTTGAATACGTGTAAGGTATTTGAAAACAAAATAAATATTTATTTGATGGTTGACAAATATTTAATGAAGAACCAAAAACGACAATAGTTAGTTGAATTCATGAAAATATATGATCATTAGCACATGGTTTGGAGGGCTGTTAGATATGAATCTTAATATAGCCTATAGCTAGAATTACATAAAATACATGAGGGACATTGAATCACCTAAACATTAGAGTAGACCACTTTTGGAGCTTAAAAATGACTAACAGGTACACTACCCTTCAAAAGTTTGGTGTCACTTAGATATGTCCTTGTTTTTGAAAGAAAAGCATGTTTTTTGTCCATTAAAATAACATCAAATTGATCAGAAATACAATGTAGACATTAATGTTGATGTTGTAAGATGTTGTACTATTGTCGGTGGAAACGGCAGATTATTTTATTGAATATCTACATAGGCATACAGAGGCCCATTATCAGCAACCATCACTCCTGTGTTCCAATGGCACGTCGTGTTAACTAATCCAAGTTTATCATTTTAAAAGGCTAATTGATCCTTAGAAAACCGTTTTGCAATTATGATAGCACAGCTGAAAACTGTTGTTCTGATTAAAGAAGCAATTAAACTGGCCTTCTTTAGACTAGTTCAGTATCTGGAGCATCAGCATTTGTGGGTTCGATTACAAGCTCAAGATGGCCAGAAACAAATAACTTTCTTCTGAAACTCATCAGTCTATTCTTGTTCTGAGAAATGAAGGCTATTCCATGCAAGAAATTGCCAAGAAACTGAAGATCTCATACAACGCTGTGTACTACTCCCTTCACAGAACAGCGCAAACTGTCTCTAACCAGAATAGAAAGAGGAGTGGGAGGCCCCGGTGCACAACTGAACAAGAGGACAAGTACATTAGTGTCTAGTTTGAGAAACAGACACCTCACAAGTCCTCAACTGGCAGCTACATTAAATAGTACCCGCAAAACACCAGTCTCAACATCAACAGTGAATAGGCGACTCCGGGATGCTGACTTTCTAGTTCCTCTGTCCAGTGTCTGTGTTCTTTTGCCCATATTAATTTTTTCTTATTTGCCAGTCTGAGATATGGTTGAATTGAATTACTCTGCAGTATATACACTGAACAAAAATATAAACGCAACCATTTCAAAGATTTTACTGAGTTACATGTCACATCTGCTCCCACTACGCCCTCTGGTGTCCATCCGGTGTCATCCTAACTTGCAGTTCTCTCCCTGTATTCTCTCTCTCTCTCTGTCTGTCTCTGTCTCTGTCTCTGTCTCTGTCTCTGTCTCTGTCTCTGTCTCTGTCTCTGTCTCTCTCTCTCTCTGTCTCTGTCTCTCTCTTTCTGTCTTTCTCTCTCTCTCTGTCTCTCTCTCTCTCTCTCTCTCTCTGTGTGTGGTTGGAGACAGGTGTGCTGGAGTCAGAGCAGATCCCTACCAGCTGCAAATCGTCCCATAAATCAAGACCTCTACATATAGTCTTTCCTGCCACCTCCATGCTGCCAGATCGTAATCTCTGCTCAGTCAGTATCAGTCTAGCCTTTTGTCTACTCTCAAGATCCTGTTGCTCTGCTTTGCTTGTTTTCCTGCCTTACACCATTTTTGTCCTCTCCTTGCAGTTACAGCTCTTGTCTTATACACATCTAGATGTGTATAAGAGACAGCACCACCAACCACCTTGCTCTGGATATCACTCACCACCAACCACCTTGCTCTGGATATCACTCACCACCATTACCTTGGATTCCCCTCAGGACCTGTTCCCCWGTTCTACTCAGCCAACTCCAACCTCACTCTACACTCCTGGTTTTTGCAACTCATCTGAGCTACCCCGGTTCTGCACTCCCCATTTCTCTGTAATCAATAAACCTTTTTTTGCATTCATCTCGGCTTCCTCTTCTGAGTCCGCTCTTGGGTTCCCCCCCTTCGCTCATCGTAACAGTACGATCTGGCCAAAAATATGAACCCAGCAGACTCTCCAACTCTTCACCAAATTCTTGTTGGTCAAGGCACCCTTCTTGACCAACATGACCAAGCCCTGAAAAACCTGTTGGAGAACATCAAGGAGTTTTCACGGAGCATGTCTGACCTACAGATCTGAACCTCCATCCAGAATTCACAACCTGTCTCCAGTTCCTCTTCTCCACTCCGGGAGTCTTTTGTTCCAAATCCTGAGCGCTATGATGGCAATCTTGGGCTTTGCAGAGCCTTTCTTGTACAATGTTCACTAGTGTTTGAGCAACAGCCCTACTCTTATGCTAGTGAATGCTCCAAAATGTATTTTTTGATTGGCTGCCTTCGGGGAGCAGCGCTCTCCTGGGACACTGCGGTTTGGGAGAGACTCATCTATCTGCTTCTCCTACAGTGGATTCACAGATGAGATGAGGAAGGTCTTTGACCATCCGGTCTGTGGAAAGAATGCTGCTAAATGACTTCTGTCCCTTCATCAGGGTTCTCAGAGTGTGGCTGAGATGGCATGTGAGTTCCGCACCCTCGCCGCAGAGAGCGGCTGGAATGACGAGGCCCTTCAGGGAGCATTCCGGAATGCACTCACTGAGACGGGTCACTTAGGCCATGCATAGACTTCCGTGGGTTGAATAGTATCACCGTCAGGAATAAGTATCCCTTGCCACTTATCAGGTCTGCTTTTTCCCCCCCATGGTGCCACAATGTTTACTAAACTGGACCTCCGGAATGCCTACCACCTTGTCCGCATCAGAGAGGGAGACGAGTGGAAAACGGCGTTCAACACACCTCTTGGACATTTTGAGTACCTCGTTATGCCTTTGGCCTGACTAACGCCCCGGCTGTTTTTCAGGGCCTGGTGAATGATGTCCCGAGGGATGTCATTGGGCGTTTTGTTTTTGTCTGTGGATGCCATTCTTATTGTTTAGAAGGACATTGAGGCTCACAAGCAACATGTCCACCAAGTTCTCCAAAGGCTATTGGAGAATAAGCTTTGTCAAGGCTGAGAAATGTGAGTTTCATGTTTCCTCTGTGTCCTTCTTGGGTTACATTATTGCTCGAGGACAGCTACAAATGGACCCTGCCAAGGTTAGGGCAGTCACAGAGTGGCCTGTGCCTGCGAATCTGAAGCAGTTACAGCATTTTCTGGGGTTTGACAATTTTTATGGACGATTCATCTGTGACTACAGTCGTTTGGCAGCTCCTCTCACCTCAACCTCCACTCCATTCCACTGGTTCCCCGAGGCAGAGACAGCATTCCGGGAACTCAAGCACCGCTTCACTTCTGCTCCAATCCTTACCCAGCCAGACCCAGAACTCCAGTTTATCCTCGAGGTGGACGCTTCCGACACCGGGGTAGGTGCAGTTCTGTCTCAACGTTCTCCCGCGGATCAGAAGCTCCATCCTTGTGCCTTCTTGTCCCGCAAGCTCTCACCTGCAGAGAAATTGACATTGGCAACTGGGAACTCTTGGCTGTTAAGCTGGCTCTTGAGGAGTGGCGTCACTGGTTAGAGGGTTCATTACTTCCCTTCATTGTGTGGACGGATCATAAAAATCTAGCCTACATCCAGACCGCCAAGCGTCAACTCTCGGCAGGCCAGATGGGCATTGTTTTTTGGAAGATTCAACTTCACACTCACTTATCGCCCTGGATCTAAGAATACCAAGCCTGATGCCCTCTCTCGTCAGTTCACCGCAGACAACAAAAGTTCAGAGCCTGAGGCCATTATGCCATCCTCCTGCATCGTTGCTGCTGTCTCCTGGGAGATTGAGTCTCGTGTTCGTCGGGCTCAGCTGAACCAGCCTGATCCTAGAAACGGCCCGTGTAAGGCTCTGTTTGTGCCAGATTCAGTTCGTTCTGATCTTCAATGGGCCCATTCTACTCACCTCACCTGTCACCCTGGCATGAACTGGACAGTCGCCTTCCTGCGTCAGCGATTTTGGTGGCCCACCATGGAGAGAGACACTCGGGAATTCATATCAGCCTGCTCAGTCTGTGCCCGGAATAAAACCTCCACCAAACCTACATCTGGTCTGCTTCGTCCTCTTCCCATACCTAGTCGCCCCTGGTCACACATAGCTTTGGACTTCGTCACTGGGCTTCCCCCATCAAATGGTAACTTGGTCATCCTCACTATTATTGACCGATTTTCTAAAGCGGCCCACTTCATTCCCCTCTCCAAGCTTCTGTTCTCCAGGGAGACTGCGGACCTGCTGGTATCCCATGTTTTGCGGCTGCATGGAATCCCCAGTGATAATGTTTCTGACAGAGGACCCCAGTTCACATCCCAGGTATGGAGAGCCTTCTGCACAGCTCTGGGTATTAAGGTCAGCCTTTCGTCTGGATATCACCCCCAGACCAATGGTCAGACCGAGGGGGCTAACCAGGAGTTGGAAACTGCTATACGCTGTGTTACTTCAGCTAACCCTTCCTCCTGGAGTGCCCATCTACCCTGGGTGGAGTATGTCCACAACACCCTCATCAACGGCTCGTCAGGGATGTCTCCCTATGAGTGTGCTCTGGGTTACCAACCTCCCTTGTTCCCTGCCCAAGAGGTGGAAGTAGCGGTGCCCTCTGTCCAGGACCACATGCGCCGTTGTCATCACACCTGGAGGAGGGCCCGGGCTGCCCTTCTTCGCGCCTCCGTCAGGACCCAAGGCTAACCGTCGTCGTGCTGCAGCTCCAGTCTACATCCCAGGCCAAAGGGTATGACTTTCTTCGAAAGACTTGCCTCGGTGGTTTCGAAAAAACTAGCTCCCCGATTCATTGGCCCCTTTGAAATTGATCATGTCATAAACTCCCTGACTCTCTCAAAATTCACCTCACCTTCCATGTTTCATTAATCAAACCACTCTGCTCCAGTCCCTTGTCCCCTCCTGCAGCTGCTCCTCCACCCACCCGTCTTATTGACGACCATCCTGCCTATACTGTCCGGTATTGGATGTGCGCCGTCGGGGCATCGGGTGGCAGTATCTGGTGGACTGGGAAGGATACGGGCCTGAGGAGTGTAGCTGGGTGCCCCGTCGTCACATTCTGGATCCCTCCCTCTTACAGGATTTTTACACCTCACACCCAGACAAGCCAGGTGCGTAGAGGGGGGGTGGGGGGGGTACTGTCACATCTGCTCCCACTACGCCCTCTGGTGTCCATCCGGTGTCGCCCTAACTTGCAGTTCTCCCCCTGTATCTCTCTCTCTTGGTGTGGTTGGAGACAGGTGTGCTGGAGACAGAGCAGATCCCTACCAGCTGCAAATCGTCCCATAAATCAAGACCTCTACATATACTCTTTCGTGCCATCTCCACGCTGCCAGATCGTAATCTCTGCTCAGTCAGTATCAGTCTAGCCTTTTGTCTACTCTCAAGATCCTGTTGCTCTGCTTTGCTTGTTTTCCTGCCTTACACCATTTTTGTCCTCTCCTTGCAGTTACAGCTCTGGCTCTGGCTCTGTCTCCTGTTCCACATCTCACCACCAACCACCTTGCTCTGGATATCACTCACCACCATTACCTTGGATTTCCCTCAGGACCTGTTCCCCAGTTCTACTCACCCAACTCCAACCTCACTCTACACTCCTGGTTTTTGCAACTCATCTGAGCTACCCCGGTTCTGCACTCCCCATTTCTCTCTAATCAATAAACCTTTTGTCATCCTGGCTTCCTCTTCTGAGTCTGCTCTTGGGTTCCCCCCCTTCGCTCATTGTAACATTAGTCCATATTAGGAAATCAGTCAATTGAAATAAATTCATTAGGCCATAATTTATGGATTTTTCATATGACTGGGAATACAGATATGCATATGTTGGTCACAGATGCCTTAAAAAATATAGGGGCGTGGATAAAAAAAAAACTGTCAGTATCTGTTGTGACCACCATTTGCCTCATGCTGTTGATTGTGGCCTCTGGAATGTTGTCATACTCCTCTTCAATGGCTGTGCGAAGTTGCTGGAACTGGAACATGCTGTCAATCCAGAGCTTCCCAAACATGTTCAATCGTTGACATGCCTGGTGAGTAGGTAGGCCATGGGTGAACTGGGACATTTTCAGCTTCCAGGAATTGTGTACAGATTGTTGCAACATGGGGCCGTGCATTGTCATGCTGAAACATGAGGTGATGGCGGTGGATGAATGGCACGACAATGGGCCTCAGGATCTAGTCACGGTATCTCTGTGCATTCAAATTGTCATCAATGTTGACCGTAGCTTTTGCATGCCCATAACATAACCCTATATCCACCATGGGGCACTCTGTTCACAACAGCAAACCACTCACTTACACGATGCTTTACACGTGGTCTACGGTTGTGAGGCCAGTTGGACGTACTGCCAAATTCTCTAAAACTACGCTGGAGGTGGCTTATGGTAGAGAAATTAACCTTCAGTTATCTGGCAACAGCTCTGGTGTATTCCTGCAGTCAGCTTACCAATTGCACGTTCCCTCAAAACCTGAGACATTTGTGACATTGTGTTGTGTGACAAAACTGCACATTTTAGGGTGTCCTTTTATTTTTCCCAGCACAAGGTGCACCTGTGTAATGCTCATGCTGTTTAATCAGCTTCTTGATATGGCACACCTGTCAGGTGGATGGATTATCTTGGCAAAGGAGAAATGCTCACTAACAGGGATGTAAACAAACCTGTGCACATTTCTTTTGTTTGAAATAAGCTTTTTGTGCATATTTAAAATGTCTGGGATCTTTTATTTCAGCTAATGAAACATGGAACCAACACTTTGTTGTGTTTATATTTTTGTAAATCAGAAAATGTATTGTTTCTGTGGCAAGTTGAAAGAGTCATACAGTAGTTGATCATCACAACTTATTTATACGTATCTGTACATAATATATTTGGTTATTTGGTTTGACTTGATGATGTACACCTGGGGCAATGGACATTCAGGAGAATGGACATTTACAGAATGTTCAGATAGAAATGTATTGTGCAGATCAAATATGACTGTAGGATAGATTGGAATAGTATAGGAGATTGTGTGTGCTCTATTCATTCTATGTATATTCAACATGCAGTTCCAGATACAGCCCTGCCATTAGATGAAGGCAGCCAATCCAATAGTTTCAGAAAATTACAGATCTCACTTCTGTATTCTATTTTTTTTTTAAGTAGTTGATTTCTCAGGTCTGTATTCAAATAGGTTAGAAAGTAGTCACTTTCTGAAATCTGTATTCAAATAGTTGTAGTTATCAAATCAGGACGTTCACATTTTTTACAGTATGACAGTATTTGACTGTATTTTATGTTTTTGAGTAATACAAATGTACAAATACAAAAATACATAAATTAAGTGATTTCAATGGGGGATTCTCCATTCTGATTGTTTTATACTGTTCAATCCAACTTCAATCAAAAATAATTGTCAGCATTTTCATAAATTTCTGTATTTCCTGCACTTTTCTTATCATTTCCACAATGTTTATTTATTTTACAAAATTATATAAAAAAAATATAATTTCCACAATGTGTCACATTGGGCTGCATGATGGATATGGGCAAACAATCTAGGCCTACACTAGGTTGTTAGGGGACAAAATTAAACTTGAGTTCTAGTGTTATCCATGGTATAGATAAGCTTCTCAGGAACACAGAATTATTATTATTTCATGAGGATAGGACTTACGATTGCTGAGTTATCTTATTTTCAAATGATCGGAAAAGGTCAAAAGGGTCGCGGACAGATCAGTGTTAATACCTAGTCAATAATGGCACCAAATGGCCTGTCTGGATTCTTAAATGCAGCACGTTTTGTCCAATATCTCCTCAAATAGGGTGGTCATATTGTTATGACATTTTCAGGGCTGATGTAGAACACAGAGATGATTCAAATAAAAGTAACTTTTATTAAATTGAAATGCTATATGTAAATGAGGCATTTATGTAAATGAGGCAGTAAGGAATACATAATGGGGCGGCAGGTAGCCTAGTGGTTAGAGTGTAGAGGCGGCAGGTAGCCTAGTGGTTAGAGTGTAGAGGCGGCAGGTAGCCTAGTGGTTAGAGTGTTGAACTTGTAACCGAAAGGTTTCAAGATTGAATCCACGAGCTGACAAGGTAAAACTCTGTCGTTCTGCCCCTGAACAAGGCAGTTAACCCACTGTTCCTAGGCCATCATTGAAAATAAGAATTTGTTCCTAACTGACTTGACTAGTTGATTAAAGGTAAAATAATAATAATTACAGTAATTTAAGCACAATCATAGGGTGGTCATATTATGAACAAAATCTTAATTTATGCAAAACAGAGTTTGTAACAATTTGTGAATTTATGAAATTAGAATACATACTATTATACTGCATTATTTTAATTAGATACTTAATACATACATACACTTCTCAGCATCCCCACACTCTCGCATAGCACCCTCACCAACACACATACACCATATCACACTTAGCCTAACACAGACACGCACAGCCTAACAGAGACACACACTTCTCACTAAGTCTGAACTGTAACACAGAAGGCTACTAGTAAAAAAAGATAGGTGTAGGCCTACCTTAGAAGTAAGATGAGTTGGGTTACATTGTAATGTTATTTCTGGTGTTGATGAGATACTCTGGTGATGGGAGGATAAACTGCAGCAAATAATTAGCTCAGGCACAGAAGTGACAGATTGATCTTCCTTCTAGCCAGCTGTGCAGAACGTTAGATGGGACACAGTTTCAATTCACTGGTATTTAGTTATGTTTTAATCGATTGTAGGGCTACAGCCACTACATTCTGGTAGATTTTACTTTAAAGAATAAAACCATCAATCACAAAATTTTCCGCTGGCACAATACAGCCAATCCCGCGCAGAGCTGTCTTTCGCCCGGCACGTTGCCTCTGCCAATGGCGTCAGGCACTCTCACACAGTTCCAGTAGCAAGCTCGCTCTCGTCATGGAAATGGGGGTGGCGAAACATGAATTTGGACTAGTCCTTGATGACCCATACATCAGAACGTAGCTATGAAGCTCTACTTTGTAACCTGCTGTTTTTTCGTGTCTGAAAACATCTGTAAGTGAAGCATAAACGTTTTACCTAATATTTCAGTCAAAAGACTTCCAATGATCGTGAAACAAGCTCAGGACTTTTCTAAACTTCTTGGCAATACAATACCACATAACATTTTATTTGTCACATGCTCTGTAGACTAACATTGAAATGCTTACTTACGGGTCCCTTCCCAATAACGCAGAAATAACAGAAAAATAATAACATGAGGAATAGATGCACAATGAGTAACGATAACTTGGCTATATGCACAGGGTACCAGTACTGAGTCCATGTGCAGGTGTACGAGGTAATAACATGGCTATATGCACAGGGTACCAGTACTGAGTCCATGTGCAGGAGTACGAGGTAATAACATGGCTATATACACAGGGTACCAGTACTGAGTCGATGTGCAGGAGTACAAGGTAATTGAGGTAGATATGTATATATAGGTAGGAATAAAGTTACTAGGCAACAGGATATAAAATAATCAGTAGCAGCAGCGTATTTGATGAGTCAAAAGAGTTAGTGCAAAAAGGGTCAATGCAGATAGTCCTGGTAGCTATTTGTTAACTATTTAACTAACTATTTATCAGTCTTATGGCTTGGGGGTAGAAGCTGTTCAGGGTCCTGTTGGTTCCAGACTTGGTGCATCGGTACTGCTTGCTGTGCGGTAGCAAAGAGAACAGTCTATGACTTGGGTGGCTGGTCTTTGACAATGTTTAAGGCCTTCCTCTGACACCGCCTGGTATAGAGGTCCTGGATGACAGGGAGCTCGGCCACAGTGATGTACTGGGCCCTACGCACTACCCTCTGTAGCGGAATCCAAGCAGTTGCCATACCAAGCTGCAGCCTGTCAAGATGCTTTCAATGGTGAGGCTGTAGATTTTTTTGAGGATGCCAAATCTTTTCAGCCTCCCGAGGGGGAGAGGAAATGTCGTGCCTTCTTCCCGACTATGTTGGTGTGGGTGATTCATGATAATTATTTTATGATGTGGACACAGAGGAGCTTGAAGCTCTTGACTCACTCCACTAAAGCCCCGTCGATGTGGATGGGGGCGTACTCGGTCCTCGGTTTCCTGTGGTCCTTGGTCTTGCTGACGTTGAGGGAGAGGTTGTTGTCCTGGCACCACATTGCCAGGTCACTGACCTCCCTATAGGTCACGTGACAAACTCATTCCATGAAAGGTTGAGTGTCTGCAGGTTGTAAATATTTATTTCTGTTAGGAACTCCCCTCACCTGGTTTTCTACATCTAAATTGGACACAAATTGAAAGGAAAAAAACAAAACCAGCAGACACCCCTGCTAGAGGCTGTCTCATCGTCATTGGTTATCAGGCAAACTACCATCGTGTTGTCAGCAAACTTAATGATGGTTTTGGAGTCGTGCGTGGCTACGCAGTTGTGTGTGAACAGGGAGTACAGGAAGGGACTAAGCACGCACCCCTGAGGGACTCGTGTTGAGGGTCAGCGTGGTGGATGTGTTGTTGCCTACCCTCACCATCTGGGAGCGGCCCATCAGGAAGTCCAGGATCCAGTTGCAGAGTGTTGAATGTTGAGCTATAGTCAATGAACAGCATTTTCTCGYAGGTGTTCCTCTTGTCCAAGTGGGAGAGGGCAGTGTGGAGTGCAATAGAGATTGCATCATCTGTGGATCTGTTGGGGCGGTATTCGAATAGGAGTGGGTCTGGGTGGCTGGGAGGATTGTGTTGATGTGAGCCATGACCAGCCTTTTAAAACATTTCATGGCTACAGATGTGAGTGCTACAGGACGATAGTCATTTAGACAGGTTACCTTGGCGTTCTTGGACACAGGGACAATGGCGGTCTGCTTGAAACATGTAGAAATTACAGACTGGGTCAGGGAGAGGTTAAAAATATTACAGTTATTCAGGTCTCGTTGATGGGATAGTCTCAAACAGAGCTTGTCCAGCTTGTTCTCTAGTGATTGTATGCTCGCCAATAGAACGGAGGGTAGAGGCGGTTTATTTACTCGCCAACGTAGTCTCGTCAGGGAGCCTGCTCGTTTCCCTCTCTTGCTCCGTTTCTTGCGAATCCTGGAGAGTAGGCCCTGATCCGGAGTGAGCAGTACATACATCCACAGCTGCCGACTCATTGAAGTAGAAATCTTCATCCAAATCGAGGTTAGTGATCGCTGTTCTGAAGTCCAGAAGCTGTTTTCAGTGATATGAAATGATGGCAGAAATATTATCGACAACTATCCACTCCATCGCCATCTTTTTACTCTGTTAGGTTAAGTGATACCCATCGCAAAGAGCAAATATTAACACACATTTTGCATGTTTCACAAAACGGGCTGTCCCACAGTTTTGAACATGCTTTACATTTGTGCTCATATCGCATAAATATGATAACGTACAGTATTGCGGTTTTTAGAACTGCCACATTAATGTTTTCAAATAATTTATTATGTATTTTGACAACCACATTATTGACATTTATTGAAAACGGATTTTTTTTAAACTGCACGTTTTTTTTAATTCACCCATAGCATCTATTGTGTGTTGCGTYGCCTAGCACCCTACCTACAGTAGTTTATTGGTGAACTGTTGAAATCCTGGAAATGTTATGATTATTGTAATTCAATAGTTGGAATATAGTGGGCAGCACTTTAATACATTGTTGTTTGACATGACAACAAATGAATGAGCCGGGGAGGAATTATAGAAAGACGACTTGCAAGTAGCAGATGGAGTAAACTATAAAAATGAACATTACATGCGCCAGAGTTGCATATCACATTTAACAAACCAAACATTGAAGTACCGTTATAGGAGGTAAAGTAAAAACCCAAACCGGTCCGTGCATCAATTCCGGGTATATAGTAAAATACACTATACTGCACAGCCCTACATCATAACGGCATACTGTATGTTTGACATAAGACTGGCAATTTAAGTTTTTGTCCTTTGTATAACCTCAACATAATTGAGTGAGGAAAAGATCAAGAGAAAATGTGTGTTGGTAATATCTTTTGTATCATACACATAATTGTAAAGTAAATATACGGATACTGTTTTTGCTTGAGAGCAACAAGAGAAGGTTGGAAATGCTCCTTGAAATCATGTCTTCCTTCCTTTCTATTAGATATACATCTGCAGCCAAGTGTGTGTTGCTGTCACATTGAATAAAGTAGCTTGGCATTTCAATATGCTTTGAAGAGTTTTTCAGGGTAATAAATAAGATATCTGTCCCTGGACTTCAAGACCTCTTGTGGAAGTGAACTGTAAACATCAAGTTGATGAACCTTCGGTGGAATTTCAGATTCAAGTGCCTGCTAGATGTTAGATTCAAAACAATTTTTTACATTTCAAAGTACACCATGAGGTTAGAATCAATTTACCAGGCCAATTTCAGTGATCAGTGCAGTTTTGTCCAAACCATTTCAGTAATTCAATGCATCCATTTGTTTCCGACTATAAAAGAAAATGTAATCTGTAAAATGCAATATTTCATGCCATGTCAAAGATGTGATATAACACTGCATAGCAACTAGTCTCTGCGGAGGGAAAGGTCACTTAGCCAATAAATTAATTTTCTCAGTAGATTCCTATTATTGTATTCCATTTCCAGTCCTATATCGACATAACCCGAAAGGCCGCTTAGCAAGGAAGAAGCCACTGCTCATAAACCGCCATAAAAAATGCCAGACTATGGTTTGCAACTGCACATGGGGACAAAGATCGTACTTTTTGGAGAAATGTCCTCTGGTCTGATGAAACAAAAATAGAACTGTTTGGCCATAATGACCATCGTTATGTTTGGAGGAAAAAGGGGCAAGTCGAAGAACACCATCCCAAGCTTGAAGCACGGGGGTGGCAGCATCATGTTGTGGGGGTGCTTTGCTGCAGGAGGGACTGGTGCACTTCTCAAAATAGATGGCATCATGAGAAGGAAAATGATGTGTATATATTGAAGCAACATTTCAAGACATCAGTAAGTTAAAGCTTGGTCGCAAATGGGTCTTCCAAATGGACAATGACACCAAGCATACTTCCAAAGTTGTGGCAAAATGGCTTAAGGACAACAAAGTCAAGGTATCGGAGTGGCCATCACAAAGCCCTGACCTCAATCCTATAGAAAATGTGTGGGCAGAACTGAAAAAGCATGTGCGAGCAAGGAGGCCTACAAACCTGACACAGTTACATCAGCTCTGTCAGGAGGAATGGGCCAAAATTCACCCAACTTAGCTTGTGAAAGGCTACCTGAAACATTTGACCCAAGTTAATCATTTTAAAGGCGATGCTACCAAATACTAATTGAGTGTATGTAAACTTCTGATCCACTGGGAATGTGATGAAAGAAATAAAAACTGAAATATATCATTCTCTCTACTATTATTCTGACATTTCACATTCTTAAAATAAAGTGGTGATCCTAACTGACCTAAAACAGGGATTTTTACTAGGATTAAATGTCAGGAATTGTGAAAAATTTAGTTTTAATGTATTTGGCTAAGGTGTATGTAAACTTCCAACTTCAGCTGTAGGTTCACAATATCAACATTCAATGTATCAAAATATATGACCAAACACAAAGAAAGTGCTAAACATTTACGGTAATATGCAGTACCAGTCAAAAGTTTGGACACACCTACTCATTCAAGGGTTTTTCTTTATTTTTACTATTTTCTACATTGTAGAATAATAGTGAAGATATCAAAACTATGAAATATTACATATATAATCATGTAGTAACCGAAGAAGTGTTAAACAAATCAAAATATATTTTAGATTTTAGATTCTTCAAAGTAGCCACCCTTTGCCTTGACAGCGTTGCACACTCTTGGCATTCTCTCAACCAGCTTCACGAGGAATGCTTTTCCAGATGTCTTGAAGGAGTTCCCACATATGCTGAGCACTTGTTGGCTGTTTTCCTTCATTCTGAGGTCCAACTCATCCCAAACCATCTCAATTGGGTTGAGGTCGGGTGATTGTGGAGGCCAGGTCATCTGATGCAGCACCTCATTACTCTCCTTCTTGATCAAATAGCCCTTACACAGCCAGGAGGTGTGTTGGGTCATTGTCCTGTTGGAAAAACAAATGATAGTCCTACTAAGCGCATACCAGATGGGATGGCGTATCACTGCAGAATACTGTGGTAGCCATGCTGGTTACGTGTGCCTTGAATTCTAAATAAATCACTGACAGTATCACCAGCAAAGCACCCCCACTCCATCACACCTCCTCTTCCATGCTTCATGGTGGGGACCACACATGCGGAGATCATCCGTTCACCTATTCTGCGTCTCACAAAGACATGCCGGTTGGAACCAAAAATTTCAAATTTTGTGTCCAAACTTTTGACTGTTACTGTATATACACAATATTAAATTAGGATAAAAAAACACAATCATTTGGACATTTTGGAACTATAAAAATAGTTTCATTTCAAACTCATCATTAAGGTCAAGAGAAGACAGTGTGTTTAATTTTTTATTTAACTAGGCAAGTCAGTTAAGAACAAATTGTTATTTACAATGACAGCCTACCCCTAACAACACTTTGCCAATTGTGCACTGCCCTATGGGACTCCCAATCACAGCTGTTTGTGTTAGAGTAAGAGTAAGAGGAATTGAACCAGGGTCTATAATGATACCTGTAGCGCTGAGATGCAGCGCCTTAGACCGCTGCGCCACTCAGGAGGCCAAATGTTAAGCCTGTGGATCCAGAAAGATTCCCTTTGAAGAAGTTTCCTCTCAATGTCCCCTCTCCTGCTTTACATCTTGACCATTTCTATTCCAATGTATCTCAGAGAACTAATAGGATGTCCAGCTTGTACAAAATGAACAGCAACCAGGTTTTTTGTCTCACCTGTTTGTATATGGCTGAGGTGCTCACTGATCCGTGTCTTAAGGCTTCTATAGGTTTTCCCTATGTAAGACAGTCCACAGGGACATTTCAACATGTAAACAACATTGGTGGACATGCAGGTAATCAGGCCTTTGATCTTAAATCTTTGTCATGTCCGGGTTTGGGTAAATTAGTCACGTGAAACTGCATTGAGAACATTGGCCACATTGAGCACATTGTCCACAATTACCCTCTGGAAACTTGTCCAAGAAAGTTTCCCTTTTCTCTGGTGGAAAATCACAATAATTTGACCACAATATTCTACTAAGCTATATGGAATTATTTTTAAGGTCATACCAATGATCATTTTGCGATCTGATTTTGAATTTTAAGAACCCTTTAAGTTTAAAAAATAGGAGGAGGCCCTCCCCCTCCCCACCACTCACTCAATCACTTACTCATTCACTCACTCACTCACTCACTCAATCACTTACTCACTCAGAAACAGGCTGACTCAATGCCTGATAGTCAGCAGCAGCAGGTCACAGTGAAATATATATATTTTTTWAATTTCCAATGGCGGCCGCAGTTCAATTTCGAAGTAGCCCAAAAACCTGCAACCCATCGATCAGTACATTTTCACTTGTGACATAGATTTCAAAGTAGCCCACATTTAATGTCAGTTTCATTGTGGACTTTTTCCCATAACAGAAGTACGTGAGGGAGTTCCATAACTTCCATTTCAAATTTCCACTTTTGCAGCACTAGAGACCCAAGAAATGAGCATGGGTTAAACCCTTCACTTTATATGGTTTTCCATAAGCAAAGTCAACAGTAGAATACAGTTTAAACCACCTCTGAGCGAATGTATCTAATGTGCTCTAGAGTACCTTAAGTTCTTTTCCTGCGCTTTGTCACCATTATTCGCTCAGTTCTAGCACGCTAATATGGTTAATGGATAAAGGGTTAGAAATAGGTGTCTCCATAATGACCATCTAAATAGCCTACCTACAACTGGTAAAAAGATGTCATGGCGTGCCCGCGTGCTGCTCTGTCTCCTCTCATAGACTCATCTGCCTGCTGCAGCGCTCAGTCTCAACACACACACCCCTCCGGACTTCCCCCTCTCCACCACTCACTCACTCACTCACTCACTCACTCACTCACTCACTCACTCACTCACTCACTCACTCACTCACTCACTCACTCACTCACTCACTCACTCACTCACTCACTCACTTCACTCACTCACTCACTGCACTCACTCACTCCACTCACTCACTCACTCAACTCACTCTCACTCACTCACTCACTCACTCACTCACTCACTCACTCACTCACTCACTCACTCACTCACTCACTCACTCACTCACTCACTCACACCCCCACGGCATTTCCAATTCCCGTCCACTCACTCTCTATCACTCACTCACTTACTCACTCAGAAACAGGCTGCCTCACTGCCTGATAATCAGCAGCAGCAGGTCCCAGTGAAATGTATATTTTTAAGAAATGTCAATGGCGGCCGCGATGCAATATAGAAGTAGCCCAAAAACCTGCAACCCGCGACCAATACATTTTCACTCGTAACATAGATTTCAAAGTAGCCCAATTTTACAGGAAAACTGCATACATGGCAACCCTGTATCTTGCTCTTCTCTCTCTCCCTGTCTATTCACCTCTCTCTCTCTCTCTGTCTCCCTGTCTATTCACCTCTCTCTCTCTCTCTCTCCCTGTCTATTCACCTCTCTCTCTCTCGCTCGCTCGCTCTCGCTCGCTCTCTCTCTCTCTCTCTCTCTCTCTCTCTCTCTCTCTCTCTCTCTCTCTCTCTCTCTCTCTCTCTCTCTCTCTCCTCTCTTCTCTCTCTCTCTCTCTCTCTCTCTCTCTCTCTCTCTCTCTCTCTTCTCTCTGTACCCATATCGCTCTCTCTCTTTCTATCTCTCTCTTTCGCTCTCTATCTCTCTCATAAATGTGGTGATTCACAGCTTTGATTCTGAACAAGCTGATAATATAACTTCTCTGTTTTCAGTGTAATAAACATTGACTTGAGAATGCGCCTAAGGCAGGGACTTCTAATGAGAAAATGAAATTAGTTTTTCAGCTGACTGATCAGAAACATTTTATACATTATAATCAAGCCTCTCATTCGGTGTCAAATTTCACACAATTTGTTTGTGTGTGTGAGTGAGTGTGTGTGCATGTGTATGTGTGTGTGTGTTTCTTTCTCTTTCCCTGTGTGTACGGCTTAGTGCACAGAGTGCATGTAAGTTCGTAATGTGTACATGTGTTTTTACTTATTTGTTTTAATACTTGAATCCCAGACAACTTGGTGTAGCATGTGACATTTTCCAACCTTTATCTGTAGGAATTAGCACTAACCCTCCCTGTCAGTGTGAATATCTTTTTTTGTGTAACCTTTCCATTTTCCATTATTCCTTCACTCTGAGGTCAAAGGTCTATGGCTGTGGCCCAATTAACTGACCTGACATGCAATTCATTCCATCTCCATCTACTGTCCTTCTTCTCAGTTTGAGTACTTCACTACAATTGGAATGAATGATTGAATGAATGAATGAATGAATGAATTAATTAATTAATGATTGAATGGAAGTGGTTTGCAGTTTAAGTGGCTGGAGTCATGCATGTCAAAGCTTATGGACCATGAGTTGCAGGGCTTTTTCTGGATAAAAAGGAGGCTTAGGTTTTGGCTGTGGCAGGGGGCACGTTGGCCTGTTGGCGAGGCTGAATTTGATAGAACATTTTAGAGGCCCCATCTTGGCAGTGTAAACCAATTTCCTGCAATTCTACACATTTTGCCATGCATGAGAAAGAAAATGTTGCAGTTTTAAAGCATATTTTCTATGATTCGACTTATTCTGCCATGGAGCTGAGAGAAAAATGTTTTTTTTTAAAGCTACTTTAAAGCTACTTTTTAAAGCTACTTTTTTAAAGCTAAATTCTTTGCAGCAATTTGACGATGAAGGCCTGATTGACACAGTCTCCTCTGAACAGTTGATGTTGAGATGTGTCTGTTACTTGAACCCTGTGAAGCATTTATTTTGGCTGCAATTTCTGAGGCTGGTAACTCTAATGAACTTATCCTCTGTAGCAGAGGTAACTCTGGGTCTTCCCTTCCTGTGGTGGTCCTCATAAGAGCCAGTTTCATCATAGCGCTTAATCGTTTTTGCTAAGTTCTTGAAATTTTCCGTATTGACTGACCTTCATGTCTTAAAGTAATGGTGGACTGTCGTTTCTCTTTGCTTATTTGAGCTGTTCTTGCCATAATATGGACTTGGTCTTTTACCAAATAGGGCTATCTTCCCGTATACCTCCCTACCTTGTCACAACACAAGTGATTGGCTCAACGCATTAAGAAGGAAAGAAATTCCACAAATTAACTTTTAACAAGGCACACCTGTTAATTGAAATGCATTACAGGTGACTACCTCTTGAACCTGGTTGAGAGAATGCCAAGAGTGTGCAAAGCTGTCATCAAGGCAAAGGGTGGTGTCACGACGTGGCACGACGTGGTGATCTCATGGAAAACAGGAGACACACATTACTGTATATCTGTTTGTGTACACTTTTCAATGATCACATTTAGATTTAGATATTGGATAAAATAAATAGGATAAATATGAAACTATTTGTGAGAAGATGTAAAGTGATGTTGGCCTTCTAAACGAGATACTTAAGATGTAAAGTTTTAACTAGTCAGTGGCCACGCCCATGTGAGCATAGACTTGGTCGGCGTCATGGAATGCCCCCTTCTTCCACAGAGTATAAAACCCACTTCCTACAAAATGTACATAAGACTAGAAAACATGGAGCTGATACTACATGTTGAAATGGTTAAGAACTACAACTCTTATTATCAGATTTCAGGTAAGACCCAAGTGCGGACTGTGTTGAAGTAACAATGTTTATTGTAACAACAGGGGCAGGCAAACGACAGGGGCAGGCAGTGGTCGATAATCCAGAGCATTGGGGCCAAGGTACAGGACGGCATGCAGGCCCAGGGTCAGATCAGGCAGAGGTTGGTAATCCAGAGTAGGGGCAAGGGCACAGGACTGCAGGCAGGCTCAGAGTCAGGACAGACAAGGGTCAAAACCAGGAGGATGAGAAAAAGAGAGACTGGGGGAAAGCAGGCGCTGAGACAAACCGCTGGTTGACTTGAACACACAAGACGAACTGGCCCAGACAGACAGAAAACACAGGAATAAATACCCAGGGGATAAGTGGGGAAGATGAGCGACACCTGTAGGGGGGAGGAGACAAGCACAAGGACAGGTGAAACAGATCAGGGCGTGACATTGGCCTAGGAGACCTAGTGTTGACTACACGGCTGGAAATGGTTAAACTCTGAAACTATTGATCACTACAGAATAAGAGCAAATCCTAGATGTAGAATTACTAGTCAGCAGCTGGAAATTACGTAAGTCTAGTATACCGACAACCACGGAAGCATCTATTCTATGCAACAACCGTTCATTACAACAGACACTATCCAGAGCCGCTGAGAAAGCGACAACTACGAAAGACATTGTGACTTCTGGGAAAGTTAATCAGAGACTCTCTGATGAACTGACTCTCCAGCAGACGGACCTGCGACAACAGAGAGAGACAACAAGACATACACTCGTAGATATGTAAATTGCAATTTATTTTCGAATGAGATGTCATTCATGTAAAGTATTAGCAATTTCTATAAGTGTTGTTATCAGCTATGAGTTTCCCGCTCTTGAGCGGTCCACACCCCTACCAAGCCGTCATATCAGTTTCGTATGCTAGGGACTTTTTTCTTTGTATCATGTAGTAACCCATGTATGAACAAATTGTGTGTGTTTTCATGTATTTCTGTGATTTGATTAGTTAGTTAGTAAATAAATAATTAAACCAATTTGTATATCGCTGATTCATGATTTAGGCTATGGCTCGTGCAGATATAGGGTTTGCGATGTTCAGTAATGACACCGATGAGGTAATAAAATGAATTAATAAGCGACTGTTTTGATAAGATATGAAAATATCTGAAGAGTTATATTCGGGAAATTGACACTCTATAAACAACAATTGTCTGTCGTGCCCCGACTTCCTAGTTGATTAAAGTTACATGATTAGTTTAATCGTGTAATTAAATTACACAGAGAATTGATTTGATAATATACAGTCTTTACATTTAATGATAGTCTATTTGAAGAATCTCAAATCTCAAATATATTTTTTATTTACTTTTTTGGTTACTAAATGATTCCATGTGTGTTATTTCATAGTTTTGATGTCTTACAATGTAGAAAATAGTAAAAATACAGAACAACCCTTGAATGAGTAGGTGTTCGAAAACTTTTGACCAGTACATTGTACTGTAGAGTAAATAACTGTCCCCTCATACCTGTATCCCTCCAAGCTGTTCACATAGTATCATCCATGCTTAGTGATTCTACCTTAGGCAGGTTCCATGTTAAAGGCCCAGTGCAGTCAAAAAATAGATTTACCTGTGTTTTATATATATTTCCACACTATGAGGATGGAATAATACTGTGAAATTGTAAAAATGATAATGCCCTTTTAGTGTAGGAGCTGTTTGAAAATACATTTCTGCCAGTTGTGGTGGGATGGAGTTTTGGCCTGCCTTGTGACATCACCAGGCTGTAAATTAGTTAATAGACCAATAAGAGTGTTCCAAATCTCTCTGTGTCTGCTTCCAACTCACACTCTCAAACACACAGATCCCCTGAACGCAGCTCACTCTCCAGATCCCAATCACCTGAATTCTGATCACCTGTTCACACACCTGTATGTCATTATCACACACTATTTAGTTCAGTTCTATGCACCCCATCATTGTGTGGTATTGTTTGTTTTGTGACACACGTCTTTTTGGAGCGCTGGTTTTCCTGTAAGTTTATCCTCCCGTGTATGATAGTTTTTTACTGCCTCACTAACGACACCTTCTGCCTATTCCCTGCTTGTACTTTAGCCTATCGGATTTCCTGTTATCAACCTATTGCCTGATCTCCCTGACGACGTTACTAGCCTTTTCCCTGCCTGTACTGTTGCCTTTTTGGACCCCCTGTGTATGACCTTCTGCCTGCCCCTGGACCCAGCTACCTGCCTCCTCATGTGGTCCTTTACAAATAAACACTTGCTGGGCCCTGCACTTGAAACCAGCTCTCTGTCTCCCATCGTGTTCATTACACTTTGCCAATAACAACTAGTTTTCAGTTTCCCCCTCCCCACTCAGACAGCTCCCAGACGTCTAGTTCTAACAAAATTCTTGCTTGAAAAAATTGCTTTTTGCTAAGAAGCATTTTTGGTTTCTTTTTGACCATTTTAATTTACATCAATCACAGTAATGTACTTAATTGTTACCCAGAAATTATTTCGATAAAAAACGGCTGCATTGGACCTTTAAAATGCTCTTAATATATTAATTTATCATTACAGTTTTAGCAGGGAGTATCTGTCTTTAATTTCCGCTCTGATTTGTATTTCTCCTGCTACGGACCAATACTGGGGTATCCTGTTCATTAGCGTCAGTTTGGAGCTCCTGCAGAGTGCAAAGTGTTTTCCTATCTGGAGATGTATAGGAATATTAAAAGAACTGAAACCTACACTGAGTACGCAGAACCTCCCTCTGTGCCATGTTAGAGAAATGAGGCAGTCATCAGGCAGAACAAAGGGTGGACAACTTGCTTATTACATCACGTCTTCTCTAGTGTTCCTATGAGGAGGGCGTGCTGTGATCATGTTTGTTTGATAAAACCTAAACCACGGCTCTGTAGGCCTGGAGAGACTCTGTTAATTAACATAACACCACCGCAAAAACACACAATATTATATTACACTACAGACAGCTACAGAGAAGAGAAAAGCACTGCACATTCCAGATGGGTAGATTCCAATGAGCAGCTACAGTCACATTGGACACATTGTTTAAATTCCTCAATTACAAACTAGCTGTGACGCATTGTTTGAATTCCAGTGAGTGCAGGCTTGAAATGAGTTGCATTGCTTTACCTGCAGTTCAATTTGGAATCATACTTATTTTAACTCTATGCCACTACATAGAATTAGATCAAGGAAGCCCTACAGTTGCAATGATCTCCTGATGACTTTTTTGACTGAACTATTTTAACCCAATGACTTACGCTTTCACTTATGAAAAGGGAAAACATTTATCTCTCTGTGTAGTCATGCAGTGTCAGCATTAACTAGTTGGTACATGGATTTGTCAAATAGGCCTATTATGTAAGATACTTAGACTTGGCATTTAAAAAAATACTGCACTAAAACTGTTTGAAAGCCGAGGTGATAACTGATTTGCATTTAGGCACCACAGCAGTCATCTTAAGAACAAACTATAGCACCATTGTTCTTTTAATAGAGGTTCTTAAGATAAAACGCTGAAAGGGCAGAACGGCACATCTGGAATTAGCTAGTAGCAGTGGCGGCATGCAGACCTGCTGCAGTAGAAAGCTGCCCTCACTGCACTCTCCTACAGTAGTCACAGTGCTCTCTGTTCTCTGCTCCCATACCAGCTGACATGGTACAGTGTGTCATGCTATTCATGCTTCACTGGCTCTGTCTAAGCCTTCTGACTGTCCATCTGCTGCTGGGACAGAGCAGGGCTGGGGAGAGTTCCTTTAGGACCACAGGACCAGAGAGGGCTTGCCAGGACACGGCTAGGTGACAGATGTAGTGTGAGGAAGGATCTAACCTTTGTGTTCTACTACCTAGCTCTCTTCTTGAGTCTAGACCACACACAGGCACACAGGTGTGTCCAATAATTCACACAAGCACACATATAGGGTAATGTTGGGTTAGTGTAAGGGTTTTTGCTGTAAGAACAGTGTACTAATACGTAATTTCAATACTTTGTTATTAGTCCCATAGCATAGGGCCACTCTTCCAGTGCATAGGCATAATACTCCAAGCTATTTAAAAGCATATGCATTGATGCAAAGTTTATCTTGCTTCGTGTTAAGCCTGTTTCAAAATGCTTGCTTGATATTAATTATTCACATAGTGTTAACACTCTGCAGTCCCAGTTATACAAAGGATGACACTGACTTTCACACACAGTGCTTAAATATAACTGTGAATGCTGAATTAAATGTAAAGTCTTACATCGTTCTCAAAAGGTGACACTGCCTTAATCCTGTAACTGCTAATTAAAACTACTTGACTAAACTAAAGCCTCTGTGTGTGGAAAGTAACAGTGGCAGAGGAAGAAATCACTCAGAGAGCGCATATAAATGCACCCTATGAAATGGCACCCTATGAAATGGCACCCTATTCTCTATATAGTACACACATTTTGACCAGACCCTGCATAGTTTTACTGTACATAGAAAACCTTGAAATTAAACATCTTTATATCAACTGCCAATTTATTTCACCCAAATAACTGTTCTTTTCTCCCTTCTGCCAGGTGGACCTTATATGCCATTTTACATGATTGCATTCCTGTTATTTATTAATCTTTCAAATTGGATTTTCCCATCTGGCTTATTGTGCCATAAAGCCTTTCTTTGGTTTGGTGCTAKAGATCATTACTCACTTCCTTTCTTCCTCTGGGGGATGTCACTGGCGTTTTTATCCCACAGAACCAAATGCACAGTGAAACATCACCGTTTCCTCTGTGATAAGGTTATTTTGCCCTGCGGTTGCTATGCAACAATGTGAAGTGTTGGCACAACATGATTTTGATCTGTTCCAACAATAAAGGCAGTATTGCGCATAGCAACAGATATATTACTAGATGTGTGTTTCTAATGTTGCCAGCCAGGATCAGTCTGATGGAACATGAAACAGTTGAATATTAGATTACCCCCGCTCTCTCTCGTTCTAGAATGTGTTCTACTTCTTCAAAACCTTCTGTGTTGCTTTATTCAACCTGACTCTAACATTTATGGTTTTGGAAATTAAGGCATTATTGGTATCCAGTCTCTGTGCCACCTATAAAATGTTACTTTCTGAATATTCTTGATTTTCAATATGATTTATTTTTTGCCATAAAAATAGTGCTCATGTTGCTGTGATTTAGTGGCAATAATATAGAAAGTATTCATGTTCTTATATTTCTCAACCTCATAGTCTCTTGTATTTTCACCTGAAGAAACCTTGTAGAAAGTCTCTGTGGAGTTGTCTAATCATTAAAATGTTCTCCAGGCTAGATAACAACCAAAAACCAAACCTATGTTAAATTAATTCCATTGGGCATGTCTTCATTTTGAACATTTATTTGTTGAAATGGTGACATAGTATTATAGATGAGCCTTGGCTTGGTATTGTCTCAAACAAGTACAAATATGTTGCCATTGAAAATTGATTGATTCTGACAACATTGTGATCAAGTTGACAAATTTAAATTTAGCTCGTCTCTTTTGGTTTCATCAGAGAGAGAGAGAGCTGCTGTGAAGGTTGTGGGGTGGAGAGGGGTAGACATATAATGGTATTTAAATTAGAAACGTATATCATTAATCATCCCTTTCTTTCATTGCCTTGACATGTGAGACAAGGAAATCTATGTTTATCTGAGCTGGGAGAATAAATATGAACAACGTCGCTTCATGGATTAGTCCCCAAAGAACAGAACAGCCACTCTCTCAGGGTGCACTTTCCAGTCATCACTCAACTGGCTAAACAAGCCAATTATTTCTTATACCAAACTCATGCCAATTAGTTACAGAAGCTGAAATCTCTGCTACAATGTTTTTTATTATGGTATTGCTGCATTGGGTGACTTGTGTAAGGTGCTGTCAGATAGTATCTCTTCCAGTCCAGTCCTCCAGTCCAGTATCTCTTCCAGTATCTCTTCCAGTCCAAAGCAATTGATGTGAGCATCACTGGAGAGAGCAGCTAGGAGAGTGTTCTGTTCTGTCAGTGTTCTGTTTGACACTGATGGCCTGTAGAGGAGAATTTTAGATCATTTTAGTTGGCTGGTTTTATTTGTACTTTGCAGCAGTGTTAGTGGTGTTATGTAGAATGTAAGAGAATAGAGCGTTTAAGGTACAGAATAGATGCGCTGGTTCAATTGTTACTTTTCTAAATGCCTGTGCTGCAGCAACGCTACATTCATGTGATAAACTCTGATTATCTGATTACGTGGTTTGGTGCCTGTAAAGCTTTTCCCTGAGAGTTTGAAATGTATGTATTCTATAGGATTGTCAAATTCACTCTACCTAAGCCTTTTATTAGTTGTGTTTTGAGAGTATAGTTTTTTTTCTACCTCATACTGTGCCTTCAGAAAGTATTCATACCCCTTGACTTATTCCATATTTTGTTATGTTACAGCCTGAATTCAAAATTGATTAAATATTTTTTTGTCACCTATCTACATACAATACCCCCCATACTGACAAAGTGAAAACATGTTTTTAGAAATGTTATCACATTTATTGAAAATGAAATACAGAAATATCTAATTTACTAAGTATTTACACCTCTTTGCTATGACGCTCCAAATTGAGCTCATATGTGCATCCAATTTCCTTTGATCATCCTTGAGATGTCACGACAACTTCATTGGAGTCCACCTGTTGCCAATTCAATTGTTTGGACATGATTTAGAAAGAAACACACCTGTCTATATAAGGTCCCACAGTAATAGTGCATGTCAGAGCAGAAACTATACCATGAAGTCCAAGGAACTGTCCGTAGCTCTCCGAGATAGAATTGCGATGAGGCATATATCTGGAAAAGTGTATAAATCAATTTCTAGAGTGTTGAAAGTGTCCAATAGCACAGTGGTTTCCATCATTGGGAAATTGAACAAATATGGAACTACCCAGACTCTGCCTACACCTGGCCGTCGACCAAACTGAGCAACCGGGCAAGAAGGATCTTGGTCAGGGAGGTGACCAAAAACCCAATGACCACTCTGACAGAACTACAGAGTTCCTTGGCTGAGATGGAAGAACCTGATAGAAAGACAACAGTCTTTACAGCACTTCACCAATCTGGGCTTTATGGGAGAGAGACCTTAAGGCAAAAATTATCTATGGTCTGATGAGACAACATTTTTATTCTTTGGCCTGAATGCAAAGCGCTATGTATGGAGAAAACCAGGCACAGCTCATCAACCATCTAACCATCACTATCGTGAAGCATCCTGGTGGCAGCATCATGCTAAGGGGATGCTTTACAGCAGCAGAGACTGGGAGACTGATAAGGATAGAGGGAGTAATGAATGGAGCAAAATACTGGCAAATCCTTTATGAGCTCCTGCTTCAGAGGGCATGCGACCTTAGACTGGGGCGAAGATTTACATTCCAACAGGACAATGATGCCAAGCATACAGCTAAAGCAATGCTGGGATGGCTTCAGACAAGAATGTGAAAGTCCTTGAGTGGCCCAATCAAAGCCCAGACTGGAATCCCATTGAAAATCTGTAGAAACCCTTGAAGATTGCTGTTCACCACCGCTCCCCATCTAACTTAACAGAGCCTGAGAAAATCTGCCAGGAAGAATGGGAGAAAACCCCAATCCAGATGTACAAAGCTGATGTACAAAGATGACTCAAAGCTGTAATCACCACCGAAGCTGATGTACAAAGATGACTCAAAGCTGTAATCACCACCGAAGGTGCTTCTACAAAGTATTGGTTGTGAATACTTACGTAAATTATATATTTCGGAATTTATTATTTATTATTTGCAAACATTTCTAAAAACATTTTTTTCACTTTGTCATTATGGGGTATTTTGTAGATGGGTGAGAGAATTTTTTTTTTTTTAAACTATTTTGAATTCAGGCTGTAACACAACAACATGTGGAATAAGTCAAGGGGTATGAATACTTTCTGAAGGCACTCTAGAATAATGATATCAAGCTTATTCTAGACATGTTATTTATAATATTCATAAAGACTCAATATGAATGTCTTTTGTAATGATGTGAGGTCTGGGGGATCCCCCCCAACAACATTTCTGTGGTTTTCTACTCGATGTAAAATGATACAGGTGTACTGTACCGTGTGCCTCTATATAGCTTGCTAAATGTTTTCGGCTGGCAGGCAATGCAACTCCAGGTTATTCAGGAAGGCAGCAGCTGCTGAATTCTCTCTTTTCATACTGACTCAGCATGGGCGTAATTATTGGTCCGTTTTCTTATCTGACTCACTCACCATTTGGCCTCCTTAAACCCCTCAACTTGTTACCAGTTCTATTATGAAAAGGAAAAGAGGGGAGGTAAAATAATCTCAGTTGGCTTGGTTACATTTTGGTTATAAAGAGTTCATTGTTTTGTTTTTATGGAGCACAGCTGAACTAATTTCAGCTGAACTGATCTCTAACATAGAAGACCAAAAGACCTGGTATTTTATACAACATGGAAAATAAAGTAGCCTAGTGGTTAGTAGTGAATTGCTGTATTGGGTATGATCTCTCTGCTCAGTGAATCTCCTATACATAGTGGGGTTCCATTTAATATGTGGTTGCTCCGTCTTTGTAGGCATTGACTAACTGTGTGGAATAGAATGAAAATGTCAATGACTATCCGTCAGCTGGTCAGGCCCAGGGAGATCAAACGCCAGCTGGTCAGGCCCAGAGAGATCAAACGCCAGCTGGTCAGGCCCAGAGAGATCAAATGCCAGCTGGTCAGGCCCAGAAAGATCAAACGCCAGCTGGTCAGGCCCAGAGAGATCAAACGCCAGCTGGTCAGGCCCAGAGAGATCAAANTGGTCAGGCCCAGAGAGATCAAATGCCAGCTGGTCAGGCCCAGAGAGATCAAACGCCAGCTGGTCAGGCCCAGAGAGATCAAACGCCAGCTGGTCCGGCCCAGAGAGATCAAATGCCAGCTGGTCAGGCCCGGAGAGATCAAAGCACTTAATCAGTTATTGAACGTAATCCTGGAATATTACATTTCATAAAAGTGTTTATAGATCCTTTATTAGTCATTTATTTCAATTAGGGTAATATAAGAACACAGTTATTGCTAGGGTCTTTCTTTTTGGTCAGATTGTTAACTTGCCCAATAGTTTCACTATCTAATCAAGTTCCAAACTGTTGTGTAATTGCAGTGAATATTCTGTTAATACTTCAGAGTTTGTGCAGGCATACATGACTCAATTGTTTGCCTCAATCTGTTAACTGCAATAACAAAGTTTATTAAGCTCTACAAAAGAGATGTTCAGAGAGGATAAACAAATCCTCAGACTGAAAATCTGTTGTATGATAAATGATAATGGAGTTATTATAGCATACTCACGTCACTATGGGGACTGTAGATAGCCAGTGTTTGTGAAAATATACTTTGCTGTTAATATTATAGATCACGATCTTTTGAAGTTAATTCTGAATATAATAGCATGCTAGGATCACAACCCATTGGGGGTCTTACAAGTTGTTTACTTAGTGAATAGCTTATGGGTTTTGTGTTTACACATCAGGTCTGATAAATTGAGCTCTAACAACTCAGTGAGGCTTAGATATTGATGTGATATGATCCTCAGTGATGGTAGTTTGGGAATAAACTGTGTATGTACAATATTTCATAAGTAGATGTGAGATCACCATAGAAAGGGTAGATAGAGTAGCAGGAGTTCAAATAGTCTCATTCAGCCTCTAACTACCCCTAAAGAGCTGCAGCTGGACTCCTCTGGTCTTTCAGACACTGTTTAGCCAGCTGCTCGTGGTCTTGCATCATGCTTCCATGTCACAAACAGTCTCGCCTCTGTTTTGTACCAAAACTCTGTTTTGTACCATGATAGGAGATTTCCGAAGACCAAACAGTATGGACACTCATCGCTCATACTTCTTTTGAGAAAACAGTGAAGTGTAGCGAGAGGTCTGGAGATGGACAAAGCAGGTATTTGTGGCAGTGCTGTCATCAAGCTATGGATCCACTGCCAGAGCGTCACCTTGACCTGTTTCTAAGTGAGGATCAGCCAAGATAACCAGTAAACAAAAATAAAACAAACAATTTGAAAAGGGTAGGGCTCTTACATGGCCCATCCATCTGACATCTGCCTTGCAGTTAGGTTCGCTGTAATGGCCGATTGTGAAAAATGGGATTCTAATGATGTGATGTCTGGTGTGCAGTGAGCACAAAGGATGAAAACAAAGGATGAAAGGGTTTCCTTGTAACTGATGCCATGTTAAGAACCATCTGCCTCAAACTTGTCTGGGCTGTCATCTGTGATTGTAATCCAGCGCAATACAATACAACTGTAGCAGGCTCTTGCTATACTGCTCCAGGCTGTCCACTGGTGAATAACAAAGTACTTAGGAGGGAAAGAGAAAGAAAGAGGGACATTGGCTGCATTACTGGAAGCTAAGTGGTGAAGAAGAAGACTCCGATTTGGAATATATTAGGTGGATGTTCTAAAAGCTGTAAAATGAATAGCCAATTTAACCAGCTTCCTCACTTTAGGATATCAATTTTAGGAAAAAAAAGGTGCTATCTAGAACCTAAAAGGAGAACCCTTTGAAGAACCCTTTTTGGTTCCAGGTAGAATATCCCTTTTAGTTTCAGGTACAGTTTTTTCTAAGAGTGTAGAATATCAACCTAGTGCTGTGTAACATCCTGGCTTATAAAACTATCTGGTTCCACTGTATGTTGTATAGGGAGAAAATGAGTCCCTCCAGAAAACTATCATCATGCATTATATTGATTTGTGGCTGATTTGCCACAGTGGCTGTAATATAATGTTGATGAAATAATCCAATGAGGTGTAGATTGTGTAAACAAATCCAAATGAGCTGGATAGTCAGGTAACAAAGCAAGGTTCTATCTCTTGATTGGATTAATAGTAAGGTAAAATAGCAAAGGTGCTGACATTTAATTGGATTACTTACTAAAAAATAGCCCTTAGCTGATTCTTGGTAATAAAACTTGCCTTGACTAAAGCATGAGTAGTTATTTCACCCATATTCTTCAACCCACTGTGTGCTAATAGAGGTAAGGTAAGCCGGGCCTGTAATTAGGTTATAATTAGCTCGCTTACACTCCAATTAGTTCATGCTCCGTGTATCTCTGTTCCTTTACAGCTTCTATATGCAAGCAATTATGCCATGTAAATGAGAAAATTTAACTTTCTCCTGGAGAAGGAATGTTAAAAGATAAAGTTTTGCTTTGTAAGCTAACCATTTCAGCTGCTGATATGGCCCTAGTTGGGTTATTAGTATGGCAGACATTCAAGCACCTTCATGCAAACATTGAGTTAAATATATAAAAATAATAGCATGGCGATATAAACATGCTTTCAAACAATTCATGAAATATAATCATCTAAATCCTCATCCTCATATTGTTCATTAAACTTGTTCCTCTGCAAAATGTAATATTTTAGATGCTAAACCTACATTGAAAAACGTCTCTTGTGAGGTTTTGAGAATGTAATGAAAGCAGAGACTGTGTCTGTTATGGTTGTTGTGATGCTGACAGTTACTGGCGAAGCAGAACAGAACAGGAGAAGGTCACTACATAAAGGTGTGCGGTAGCCTGGAGACAAAATAACATTGATGATTCACAACCGCTTTACCTCTGTGCTCACTGCTTTAATCGTAACTCTACCGTACTTTAGCTAACGTTTTGTTTTGATTCAGAAATTTGACTAATATACTGTATATAACAAAGTGAAAGGTTCACGGTTCTTATTTCAGTTTTGTATTATACCTCCAGTGCATTTTTTTTATATCACCTATAATATTGTAATTTAATCTCTATATCCATTGGAAAACAAGTCATGTCTCATTTCAGTTACACTCATGTTTTCACAATCTGCTCCGTCTACTGAGCCCTTTAAAAAAGCGAGCTGATAATTAAAATGTGAGATGCAGAAAGGCTGTGCTTTAGCTTGTGTTGACAACCTGATTCATCTCTAACATGTTCACGGTGCACTCTATTTGTTCTGCCTAGTGTGTTGTTGCCATAATCTCGAGTGCTGGCACTAACAATACAGCACTGTGCTCATGCCAAATTGTTCATTAGCTGTAAAATGTACATGACTGCCATATAGAAAACAAAGACCGTTTCAGACTAGATTTCTGTTTTTCTTCTTTCCCAAGCCTCGATTTCATGTGCTTTGTTTTTAACACTAGGTCCGGAATCTCAAGAGACGCTCAGCCAAATGGTGTTACAAAGAAGATAAAGCTCATTAAATTCAGTGCCTTAAAGCAGAGACGAAGTAGAGAACATTTAATGTCACCGTTGGTACATTAGTTATTTCAGGAGATGGTGTTTATGTGGAGCAGGTAGAATAATAAACAGTACTAGTGCTGAACAATGCTTTGTTTTTTTTGTCTGTTAGGTTTGGTCTGGTTTGGTTTGCCTTTGGCCTGTGATTACAGTTGGTGCAGAAACAGGTGTGTGTTTGTATGAGTTCGTGGGTGCGTGTGTGTGTGTGTGTGTTAGCTAGAAAATGGAAAAGTGATCTGTTTAACTACATACTATCTCCCAATCTCCCATGTTGACTGGCCCCCAGCAGCATCTGCATGTCCTGAACGGACATCACTGAGGTCCTGATCCTGTCTCTTATCATAAAACTCAGAACAGTTTCAGCTCTGCAGATTAAAGTATATATATATATATATTTCACCTTTATTTAACCAGGTAGGCTAGTTGAGAACAAGTTATCATTTACAACTGCGACCTGGCCAAGAATAAAGCAAAGCAGTTCGACACATACAACAACACAGAGTTACACATGGAATAAACAAACATACAGTCAATAATACAGTAGAAAATAAAGTATATATACAGTGTGTGCAAATGAGGTAAGATAAGGGAGGTAAGGCAATAAATAAGCCATGGCGGCGAAGTAATTACAATATACCAAATGAACACTGGAGTGACTGATGTGCAGAAGATGAATGTGCAAGTAGAGATACTGGGGTGCAAAGGAGCAAGATAAATAGATAAATACAGTATGGGGATGAGGTAGTTGGATGGGCTATTTACAGATGGGCTATGTACAGGTGCAGTGATCTGTGAGCTGCTCTGACAGCTGGTGCTTAAAGCTAGTGAGGGAGATATGAGTCTCCAGTTTCAGTGATTTTTGCAGTTCGTTCCAGTCATTGGCAGCAGAGAACTGGAAGGAAAGGCAGCCCAAGGAGGAATTGGCTTTGGGAGTGACTAGTGAGATATACCTGCTGGAGCGCGTGCTACGGGTGGGTGCTGCTATGGTGACGAGTGAGCTGAGATAAGGCGGGGCTTTACCTAGCAGAGACTTGTAGATGACCTGGAGCCTGTGGGTTTGGCGATGAGTATGAAGTGAGGGCCAGCAAACGATAGTGTACAGGTCACAATAGTGGTTAGTAGAAGGGGCTTTGGTGACAAAACGGATGGCACTGTGATAGACTGCATCCAATTTGTTGAGTAGAGTGTTGGCGGCTATTTTGTAAATGACTTTGCTGAAGTCGAGGATCGGTAGGATGGTCAGTTTCACGAGGGTATGTTTGGCGGCATGAGTGAAGGATGCTTTGTTGCGAAATAGGAAGCTGATTCTAGATTTAATTTTGGATTGGAGATTCTTAATGTGAGTCTGGAAGGAGAGTTTACAGTCTAACCAGACACTTAGGTATTTGTAGTTGTCCACATATTCTAAGTCAGAACCGTCCAGAGTAGTGATGCTGGACGGGCGGGCAGGTGCGGGCAGCGATCGGTTGAAGAGCATGCATTTAGTTTTACTTGCATTTAAGAGCAGTTGGAGGCCACGGAAGGAGAGTTGTATGGCATTGAAGCTCGTCTGGATGTTAGTTAACACAGTGTCCAAAGAAGGGCCAGAAGTATACAGAATGGTGTCGTCTGCATAGAGGTGGATCAGAGAATCACCTGCAGCAAGAGCAACATCATTGATGTATACAGAGAGGAGAGTCGGCCCGAGAATTGAACCCTGTGGCACCCCCATAGAGACTGTCAGAGGTCCAGACAACAGGTCCTCTGATTTGACACACTGAACTCTGAAGTAGTTGGTGAACCAGGCAAGGCAGTCATTTGAGAAACCAAGGCTGTTTAGTCTGCCGATAAGAATGTGGTGATTGACAGAGTCGAAAGCCTTGGCCAGGTCGATGAATACGGCTGCACAGTAATGTCTCTTATCGATGGCTGTTATGATATCGTTTAGGACCTTGAGCGTGGCTGAGGTGCTCCCATGACCAGCTCTGAAACCAGATTGCATAGCGAAGAAGGTACGGTGGGATTCGAAATGGTCGGTAATCTGTTTGTTAACTTGGCCTTCGAAGACCTTAGAAAGGCAGGGTAGGATAGATATAGGTCTGTAGCAGTTTGGGTCTAGAGTGTCTCCCCCTTTGAAGCGGGGGATGATCGCGGCATCTTTCCAATCTTTGAGAATCTTAGATGATACGACAGAGAAGTTGAACAGGCCAGTAATAGGGGTTGCAACAATTTCGGCAGATCATTCTAGAAAGAGAGGGTCCAGATTGTCTAGCCCGGCTGATTTGTAGCGGTCCAGATTTTGCAGCTCTTTCAGAAAATCAGCTATCTGGATTTGGGTGAAGGAAAATTGGGGGAGGCTTTATCGGTGGTGACAGTGTTTCCTAGCCTCAGTGCAGTGGGCAGCTGGGAGAAGGTGCTCTTATTCTCCATGGATTTTACAGTGTCCCAGAACTTTTTTGAGTTTGTGCTACAGGATGCAAATTTCTGTTTGAAAAAGCTAGCCTTAGCTTTCCTAACTGCCTGGGTATATTGGTTCCTAACTTCCCTGAAAGGTTGCGTATCACGGGGGCTATTCGATGCTAATGCAGTACGCCACAGGATGTTTTTGTGCTGGTCAAGGGCAGTCAGGTCTGGAGTGAACCAAGGGCTATATCTGTTCCTGGTTAAAAAAAAATTGAATGGAGCATGCTTATTTAAGATGATGAGGAAAGCACTTTTAAAGAATAACCAGGCATCCTCTACTAGCGGGATGAGGTCAATATCATTCCAGGATACCCCGGCCAGGGTGATTAGAAAGGCCTGCTCGCTGAAGTGTTTTAGGGAGCGTTTGACAGTGATGAGGGGTGGTCGTTTGACCGCAGACCCATTACGGATGCAGGCAATGAGGCAGTGATTGCTGAGATCTTGGTTGAAAACAGCAGAGGTGTATTTGGAGGGCAAGTTGGTTCGGATCTATGAGGGTGCCCGTGTTTACGGATTTGGGGTTGTACCTGGTAGGTTCATTGATAATTTGTGTGAGATTGAGGGCATCAAGCTTAGATTGTAGGAGGGCCGGGGTGTTAAGCATGTCCTAGTTTAGGTCACCTAGCAGCACTAGCTCTGAAGATAGATCGGGGGCAATCAATTCACATACCACAGAGACACTCATCATCACCCATCTGTAGCTTAGGCCTACTGAAACGGCTTCTTCATATTGGCAGCTCAGACCAGAGCTACATTTACTGAAAGAGACTGTGTGACTGTGTGACTGTGAATACTCTATCTGAATAATGCATTCATTGTGTGCATGTCATTTGGTCAGTGTACACCACTAATGGATATGGATAAATATAAAAATGATTAATCCTAAATGTAAAAAAACATTTCTCAGAGGATATCATGCAATGGCCATGAACGTTTGTGAACCTCCCTAATCAGTTTGCCATTCAAAGACTAATACATTCAATCATCCAGTGCTGCTGAAAGCTATTCCCTCTGCAGAGTCCTGCGCAAGTGGATGCATTGTTGATTACCTGTAGCCACTCTAAACACAGAGGCAGCTGTTCACTCATGCCTCTGCCAGTGGAGACAGTATAGGCTCTCCTTGGGAATAGAAATCAGTGATCAGAACAAAAAGATGGTGAAATGAAAAACAGAATATTTACAGCATATTTATGTCCTAAATGCTTTCAGTAATGTGCTGCAGAACCGGCTGCAAGGAGAAGGTCTAGGTCCCCAATGAGTTGGGATGTTACTTTGGTCATATTATATGGCCTTACTTTGCTACCTGACAACTTTACGGTTTTTACTTTTTAATTACCGTTTATATTTTTAGTTTTTCACTCACAACTTTTTTTTTCATTCAACTTTTTCACTCCGGATGCTTTATCTGGACACGGCCGAAGCTAAGTAGTAACATTAACATGATGCCTTCTAATTGCAGTCGCTGTACTCATAATATACAGGAGAACGATCGCCTTACGGCGAGGATAGCTGTGCTACAAGCCCAGCTTCAGACGCAATCGTTAGGCAAGGGTAATTTCAGTGTAGGAAAGGATGAAACAGCGTCTGTGCCACCAGTAAGTACAGATAGTAGTATAAATCCCCTCGCACAGTCCCCGCAGCCGGACAACTTTCTCATGGCTTCTGGAGGGAAATGCTGTAGGAATGCTCAACCGGTGTCGCTCATTCAGCCGACAGAAACTTTCAACCGGTTTTCC